>NW_022436976.1:21285228-21314584 GCF_009761245.1 Sapajus apella | reverse complement strand
CTCCTGTTGCCCAGGCTGGAGTGCAATGGAGTGATCTTGGCTCACTGCAACCTCCGCCTCTCAGGTTCAAGCGCTTCTCCTGCCTCAGCCTCCTGAGTAGCTGGGATCACAGGCGTGCCACCATGCCCAGCTAATTTTTGTACTTTTAGTAGAGATGGGGTTTTGCCATGTTGGACAGGCTGGTCTCAAACTTCTGACCTCAGGTGATCCGCCTGCCTCAGCCTCCCCAAAGTGCTGGGATTACAGGCATGAGCCACTGTGTCCTAAGATATTTTTATTGTGTGTTTGGTTTCTTCCTTTCCCTCCCCACATATTCTGATGAAGACTTAGGTGTCTTGGAGACCAGACCAGAAGTCATGACCGTGGATTCTCACAAGAACAAAGACCACCATGAACCATCTAATTCTCATTTGCTTCTAAGAAGAGATAGGCTAGATGACATGCTGATTTTAACGAAGCACTGGTGAAAGAAAATTTAAAAGAGAAAGCAAAACCTTGTCAAAAATCAGCATCACCCTACACAAGGCAATTTGGAAAACTTTCATGTATCTCTACCCTAAATCTGCACTAATTAGCCCTTGAACCTATTTTCCCTTGGCTAAATAATCCACATTTCTCTCCTCATAGATTGCTGTTTTCATATCTTGTCCTAACTGCTTTCTTCTTATGCCTTTGTAAGTTCTCTACATCCATTGGAAGCATGGAGTGGATTTCAGGACATAGCAACACAAGAAAGGAACTGGTGGATACCAATCATGCTATGAGGACTGTCCCCCAGTTTGTACATTTAACGTTACTATTTATATATCCCACTAAAGCAGCTTTTAACAACTTAATGTGACAATGCCAACACATATCCCAAGTTTAATTTATGTGAATTGAATTTGAACAAAGGAAGTGTGTCATTTTAAAGAAAATCCATCCACCTAGCTTAGAGGATCTTAGAAGTTAAATAGTTGACCTACTTGTCAGTGTTGAGATGATCAGATTTTCCTTCTTTTCTGTTTTCTGTTTCATTTCTGTAGCCACCTCTCCTGGATTCTTTTTATCCCATTTCCCTAGTGACTCAATGGTATTGACTAGTGAAAATATAGTGGTACTTTAGTAATTACTGCAAGACTTTGGGCTTGAGAACAACTAGTGTAAATTTGGCCAGATTTTGAGGTTTTTTGGGACTTTGCCTCCATTTCTTAATTTGTGCCCAGGCTTTTGTGATTCAGCTGGCATCTAACATTTCACAGGAAAATCTAGTGTTTTAGGGGTGTCAGTAAAGGAAAGAATTCTCTTGAGGCTGATTTGCTTTCTTAAACTCTGTCTAATTTGTTCCAGCTTTAAAACTGTGAATAGAGACCTCATTAAACCTCTTCTCACAAACCTTCCTGCACTGCACATTAGCAGAAGGCTGCTTTGATAGGAGGCATTTCTCCTTTGTGTCTGCCCCTACCCCCACTTTTTTAATGTGGGCAAACAAAAACCTGGCAAGAAGAGTGGCTATCACAGACTTGGACAAATTTTGATGGCACAGTTTTAAATACCCAGATAAGGGGCCTTTTGGTGGCTGACCTATGTGAATTGTTTCGGTCCAGAAAAGAAAGGGGCCTCTTAGCAGGAGCCTTTGTATGAGAAGAGAGAAACCAAACTTGCCATTCAAAGCTGCTCAGCATGCTCACAGTTTACAGGCTGCCCCAGCCTCACTTCTAGCCAAGCCCCACTCTGCAAATCTGCAGAGGAGAATCCAACCCTGGTGAGGGGACTTTTTTCTCCTTGGCTGGTCCCTCAGCCCAAGGGGCTGCTACTTCCACATCCTTTAGCAAACAGGTACACTGGGCAATACCAAACAGAGGCTGTGCATAATTTACATGTAGATTTTAACTACTAGAAGTTTTGAGTTGTGCAGAAAGCATTGGGTTAAAGATCACAAACTCGTGCTTTTCTCTGGAAAAACAAAAAATAAAAAACAAAAGAGAAAGAAAAGCAGGATGTTAGTGGTGCTGAAAAAGCCAACCTCCGAAAGGGTTTGCTGCTGAAAAACTTCTCTTGTCTGCTTTGATCTTTAAAGGCATAAATTACCCATCCCTGTTCTACAGACACACTTTGTTGTCTTAGGTATTATTTTCAATGCACCAATATGGTTTTTCCTTCCATGTGGATCTCTTCATCTTTGTGCCATCCTTGGGAGAACACAGAGACCAACATGCCCATGCACTGTAGTGTTAACAACTCTGTTAAGTTGAGGCCCTTTACGTAAACCAAGACTGACCTGAGAGAGCTTCTCCTCCCTCCAGACCCATCTACGTCTCTACAGTCCGGCCGCAGTCAAAACACATAGTAGTGATTCTGGACCACGGGGCTTCAGTCACAGACACTCAGCTTCAGATTGCCAAGGACGCGGCTCAGGTCATCCTCAGCGCCATCGATGAACATGACAAGGTGACCGTGACCCCTGTGGCATGGAGTTTTCCTTCAATGCCTCTTTTAAAGTACTTTATTGTTTTGTGATATACAGATCCTCCTTGACTTACAATGGGGTTTCATCCTGATCAATCCATCATAAGTTGAAAATGCATTAATACACCTGAGCTACATCACAGCTTGGGCTAGCCTACCTTAAACATCGTCAGAACACATAGGTTAGCCCTCAGTTATGGTAAATCATCTAACACAAAGCCTATTTTATAACATAATAAAGTATTAACTATCTCGTATAATTTATTGAATACAGTATACTGCAGAATACTGTATCAGTGGTTTTCCTTTGTGATTGCATGGCTGTCTGGAAGCTGCGGCTTGCTACCACTGCCCAGCACCATGAGAGAGCATCAAGAGCCTGGGAAAAGATCAAAATTCAAAGTACACCTTCACTGCCTGCCTGTCGCTTTTGCACCAATGTAAAGTCAAGCCATTGTATATCAGGGACCATCTGTGTATTTTTTTAATCCATCTTTAAAAGGACTTTAGGAAAAGAATAGTTTTTATTCTGGTATTTCAGGAACCAGCCACCAATCCAAAAACCTCTTTTGTAACTACCACCAAGTTTAGTCTTATACTTCTTTATGGCTCATGGTAAGATTTCTAATTAGCCACGACTTGCACACTGGAAGTTACGCTGAGGAGAAGAGGGGTGGGGGATTTGGATGCTGGTGGATGCCTGAACTTTATCTCAAGATTGATGGGAAGTCAGGGAGAAGGGAAAGCTGTTAGTGGCTTACTAATCTCTGGGACACCTCAGAGAGAGAGGTGTGGGTACAGCTAATGATAATCTATTGCCTGTGGACATTTTCTGCTTCATCATTTTGACTTTGCCAACTCCAGAGGTTTTGCTCACTAACCTAGTGGCCTAAAACACACACACCTCACTCTCTTACCCTCACTTTCACCTCCAGTTTGAAAACCAGGATAGTCATTCTTGCTGTGACTTTTCTCTGCATAAAATTGTGTGTGTGTGTGTGTGTGTGTGTGTGTGTGTGTATGTTTAATGTTACATGCGAACATAATACTACTACTTCATCTTGTAACAAAAAGCAAACTCTAGAGGTTTCTCCACTTTACCAGTCCTTACAGATCCTTTTCAAATTTGATAGATTGATGGCTCCAGGCATTTATTTTGAAATACTCAAAATCTGTTCTGTAGGCCTTCTCACTCCTTGGCCTCTTCTGTTACATAAATAAATAAACCTTTAAATGGTAGGATAACAAGTTTGTCTTTTTATTTTTTCTTTCCTCCAGATTTCTGTGTTAACTGTGGCAGATACCGTCCGGACTTGCTCACTAGACCAGTGCTATAAGACCTTCTTGTCTCCAGCCACCAGTGAGACAAAAAGGAAAATGTCCACCTTTGTTAGCAGTGTGAAGTCTTCAGACAGTCCTACCCAGCATGCAGTGGGATTCCAAAAGGCATTTCAGCTGATTCGAAGCACAAACAATAACACAAAGTTTCAAGCAAGTGAGTGCATTCTCTCAGAGGACTTAAAAGCATACCAGATGAAGGTGGCAATAAGAATATATTCTAAATTGATCAAACAATGATGTTTAGAGATTTTGTTTATTTATTTATTTACCTCGAGACAGGGGCTTGCTCTGTCATCCAGGCTGGAATGCAGTGGTGTGATCATGGCTTAGCTCACTGTAGCCTTAAGTTCCTGGGCTCCAGCGATCTTCCTACCTCAGCCTCCCAAGTAGCTGGGACCACAGGCATATGCCACCATGCCCAGCTAACTTTTGTATTTTTGGTAAAGACAGGGTTTTGTTGACTGAGACCTGTCTGATCTCAAACTTCTGAGCTCAAGCAATCCACCTGCCTTGGCTTCCCAAAGTGCTGGAATTATAAGAATGAACCACTGCACCCAGCATAGCGGGATTTTTTTAAAAAATTGATTTGGGATAAAATTGTTACATGTTGTTTTCATGATCATCTCATACTAGGATATTACTGAACTTTTCTCATCTTTTCAAATCAAAGATGGTTGGTCTGTACAATTTCTTGACTCTCAGAGCCCCCTTCCTGCCCCTTTATTTAGATCATGTTCCCACTTATTTCCCAAGGGAATCTCCACATCCTTTCTAATGCTAATTGTCAGTTTTGCTTGCTCTTTGACTTGGAGTGGAAGTCTGCTTGTGCACATGTGGACGAGAAGCAGACAGTAGGAATTCTTGCCTGGATCCTTCCTTCTAACCATCTGTCATTTAGATGAGCATAGCCCTTCAAATGTACAAAGGCACCTTAATTTTGTTTCTGTTTTTTTTTTTTTTTTTTAAGACGGAGTCTCGCTCTGTCACCCAGGCCGAAGTATAATGGTGCAATCTCGACTCACTGCAACCTCTGCCTCCCAGGTTTAAGCGATTCTCCTGCCTCAGCCTCCTGAGTAGCTGGGATTACAAGTGTGTGCCACCATGCCTGGCTAATTTTTGTATTTTTAGTAGAAACAGGGTTTCACTGTCTTGACCAGGCCGATCTTGATCTCCTGACTTTGTGATCCGCCTGCCTCAGCATCTCAAAGTGCTGGGATTACTGGCATGAGCCACCACACCCAGCCTCTAATTTAATTTTTATGTATTAAAGAAAATCTGGAATTAGGATGCATGCTAAAGAAAAGGAAATGATATTTGAAATGGGGCTCATGCTTTGAAACTAATGAAAGAACGCTATTTCATTTTCCCTTTTACATTCAAAAATCTGTGTGTAGTTTTAGTTTTTTTCTTTGTTTCAAAACATTAATGTATCTTATTGAGATAAATTTTAAAAATAAATTTCCAAGCCCTTCATTGTGTCTGTTTAAACTAAGCACTGATTAATGCAAAGCATAGTGCCTAGCACACAATGGATCCTCAAAAGAAGGAAGCTGCTATAACTACTGATGGTACTTGGTATGTTAGTTTTATGTTTCAGCATAACAAATCACCACAAACTTAGCATTTTAACACAATATGCATTTGTTATCTCACAGATTTGTGGGTCAGGAGTCCAGGTACAGCTTAGCTGAGTCTTCCGTTTAGGGTCTCACAACGCTACCATCAAAGTGTCAGCAGGACTACAGTTCATTCAGAGTCCTAAGGTTCATTCAGAGTCCTCTTCTGAGCTCACATGTTTTTTGGCAGAGTTCATTTCCTTGCAACTGTAAAACTCATTTCATTTACTTCTTCAAGGCCAATAGTAGAGCATCTCTTCAAATCCCTGGCTTAGAGAAGGCTTGGGCCCTCTTTTAACAAGCTCATCTGATTAGATCAGATGAGCCCTGCGCCCCCTTTTGATTCAATCAGGCTACTCTCCCTTGTGATTGACTCAAAGTGAGTTTATCAGGGACCTCAGCAAACATCCATCCATCTTTGCAAGGATACTTAGTATAATCACAGGAGTAATGGCTCATTACTTGCCATATTCCTCCTCTTAGAAGCAAGTTACAGGTTATGCCCACATTCAACGTATACAGGATGTTGCTCATTTAGATTATCTTAGAATTTGGCCTACCACCTTTGGCAAGCATTAGCTATCCACAGGCCAATGTTATGGGGTGGCTGAGTGTAAAGTTACTCTTGGTTCAGTTAGGTCAGTCAGCAAGGCTGAACTTCAGTACTCAAGGCAGATCGGCCTGTGGGTCAATGCCACCCACCTGTCAGCATTTCTCACTAGAAGTTTTCTTTCTACTGGACTCTTCTGTCATCAAACCATCTTTAAAGCCTAATTTTGATTATTATACTTTGCAAATGATGGAGAGAAATGTTAGACTAGCAGTTGCAAACTCAGATGCCCACAGTGGCCAGGCAGTGAATGTGAGTCAAGTGAGCTGGGGTAAGGTAATGAGGATGAGTTGGAGAATATGATCACGCAGATGCATGCACCATCCAGGGGGCAGCTGCTCCTCTGTTCAGTCCATTTAGCAGGAATGTCTGCCCAGTGCTGCCAGATCTTCTGTTTCAAGAGAAGCCAGAAATCTGGATTTTTATATGAAGTCCCTTGATTTTCAAATGTTGACATTTGTTCCAGTTTTAAAACTGTGAATAGAGACCTCATTAAATCTCTTCTCACAAGACATTCCTGCATTGCACATTAGCAGAAGGCTGGTTTAATGGGAAGCATTTCTCCTCTGGATTTTTCTGTGTTTGTTTTTCTAAATTTTGGCAAACAAAAACATGGCAAGAAGACTGACCATTTTATGACTTGGACAAATTTTGAAGACACAGTTTTCTAAATACTCAGAGGAGCCCTTTTTAGGCCAAGGAAGATGTTTCTAAGGCTTAGCTCACTGGCCTCTAGGTTATAGCTTTTACTGACATTTTAGAGAAAAAATAACCTAGATTAGTTTGAATAAAGAAAGGCTTCAGGGATGAGCATTGTCCAGTTTGTTAAGGAATGATCCCTGGGTACTCTGAGGCAGCGTAGCACAGGAGTTAAGTATGTGGGTTATGGATTTCAACCAGTGTTCTACTCTGAAATTTTTCTGATCTTGTGAATTTGTCTATAGTGTTTTATTTCGCCAGACCTGGATTCTTTATCTGTAAATGGAGGGGTGCTAATATCCAGGATTCCATCATAAATATCCAGTGCATGTTCACTGTGATTATTATGATATTCAGTTTCCTATAAGACTTCTAGCCCTAGCTAAACTAGATCAGATACCCAAGATGTCCTAAGTTGACTTCAAGCCCAAAGATGGCCAAGGCCTAGGCAGCAGTGTATTGAGTGGTCTGTATACACTTCCTAGAAGTTTATTCTAGTGTAAACTCTATATGTCACTATTTCTCTTCACTCTGCAGATAATTCTATAATGGCTACTGTGTATCTGGTGCTGTTTTAGGGGCCATGTGCAAGGTTATTCAAATAAATAAGACCTACTCTTGACAATTGTTATAAAGATTAGTCTGTACATGAAAGTAAAGTAAATGCCTACGTTGGTAGCCATATAACAAGAAGCTACATGTTATAAATCATTGTTGGTTGATACTAATTTGTCTTGTACCAATTAGAAGATCTAAAAAATTTGTCCAATGCTGACCCTTTCTTCAGTCTTGTGGTAGATCTTTAACTGACAGCATTAACATTTTGGAGTTGTTTTGAATTTGTTATGGAGCTGATTAATTGAGGATCATAATGAACCTCAACTAAAGATGGTTAAGAGTAGACATCTAATGGTATGGGAAAAGTGCAAATTTGAGTTGCTATTCTCTTTTTGATATTGACCCCAAGACATGCCAGTTATAGAGAGACTTACCAAATGGAGAGCTATTGTATTTTCTTCCAGTTACATGCTGCATCTGTGTTCTACCCCAAGACCCTATAATTACTCGCCCCTAAAATTGCTCTAACTGGGTGACTAGAAAGGGAATATTCAATACATTAAAAAACAAATCAAACCAAATTCGACAGATATGATAAGAATGAAAAATAATTTTTCTTGAGGATAAGGTGGGAATGGAGTCAGGGGCTGGTTAGAGCCAGGAAGGATACTTACAGAGTGTACGTCTTATTGTTGGAATGGAAAGAAAACGTGCTTGGCTACCGAAGGAGGTCAAGGGCTGCAAGCCTTCTGGCTTTCCAAACATGGACCTTTACCCTAGAAACAGGTGTAAATGACAGTGTATTTTATCCAGAATCATAAGGCTAAGTGAGAAAACTTAGAGACTAGGGTCCTCTTTTAGGTCAGCCTAAGTGTGTCCAGGAGTTTATCACACATGTACTTTTGCCATGAGGAGATGGTTTGTCTCATATCATGGATCGTCCTCATGCTGTATCTATCTATGTCTGTATCTGTATCTATATCTATATCTATCTGTATCTATATTCCCCCCAGCTAGGGACTCAAGCAGGTTTTGTATTTTTCAGTCTGAAGTTTAAATGAGCTGTTTAGGGTCCTTATAAAATAATTTACCAAACTGTATATACAACTTTGAAAAAATATTGACATCTGGTTTGTTGACATCTAATTTACGATAGGAATACTAAAACGTGTGGATTTTCTTTTTTGCGTCAGCATTCACTTCCTAATCCCTGATAATAGTGAAATTTAAATGTGCAGTTAATGTTCACTAGAGAATGTTCAAGTATCAAAATTAGTATTAAGTATTAGGAGTAAATAAGAGGAACTTTGAATGCACTTATTTCTTAGAGTCAAATTTTGTTAAACTGAGTTCAGTTATTGATGGCATTTATACAATATAAGTTAACTGTTCAATTCTGTATAATAAAGAATATTTAAATCTAAAATGGAAATTTATAAACTGAAGGAAATTCAAGCTTTGTGTCTTCACCATTAGGATAATTTTTTAAAGAGTAACTGTATTCATTATCTATTGCTCTATAACAAATTATGCCAACACTCTATGTCTTAATACATATTTATTGTCTCATAGTTTCTGTACATCAGGAATCTAGGCACAGCATAGCTGGGTGCCTCTAGCCCAATGAGTTTCTTGAGTTTGTAGTCAACCTATTGATGAGCTGCTGTCATCTCAAAGTTCAACTAGGGAAGTAGCTAGTTCCAATCTCATTCACACTTTTGCTGACGGGATATTCAGTTCTGAGGGCCTCTGTTCCATGCCTCTCCATGAGACTGTTTAAAACCTGCCAGCTGCCTTTCTTCAGAGTGAGAAAGCCCACCCCCTGCAGAAGCCACAAGCTTTTTGTAATCTTGTCTTGGTCTTGATGTCCCATCACCTCTCCTGCATTCTAGTCATTATAAGTGAGTCACTAAATCCAGCCACACTCAAGGGAGGCACCTACCCCAAGAGATGAATGAATATCAGGAGATGGAATCACTAAGGGACCAAGTTTGAGGTTGCCTGCCACAGTCACTACAGAGCAACCTCATCTAAAAAACAGTAACAGAAACCTGAAGGAGTAAGTGTGTGACATATTATATAAATATTTATTTCTCAGTAAAAAGACAAATATGTAGGATGTCCTAAAAATATGTAGGATGTCTTGAGGACAAGGCGGGCAGATCACTTGAGGTCAGGAGTTCAAGACCAGCCTGACCAACGGTGAAACCCCGTCTCTACTAAAAATACAAAAAATTAGCTGGGCATGGTGGTGTGTGCCTGTAGTCCCAGCTACTTGGTAGTCTGAGGCATGAGAATTGCTTTAACCCTTGAGAGGGAGGTTACAGTAAGCTGAGATTACACCACTGCACTCCAGCCTGGGTGACAAAGCAAGACTCAGTCTTAAAATACAGACACACACACACACACACACACACACCCTATATATATGTATGTTAAATCAAAGAATTGCAGATTAGAAAGAGGATATAAAAGTCCAGCTCTGACTCCCCTCTTTTTATTGTGGTAATTCATCCTCTGGTTATTTATCTCTAATTGTAGGAAATTCTTCACCTTTTATTTTTTCAGTCAGTCCACTTGACAGAAGTTCTACTGGGCCAAAATTAACTCTCAGTTTTTCTACCTCTCAGCCGTATTTGGAGAATAATTTTGATTCTAACTCAAGGATGTTACTTCAATCCAAAGAAACAGTTTTTGTTTTCATTGTGTGTGTGTGTGTGTTTTAGTTTCTTTTTTTCTCTTTTACCCTCTTTTTGTCATCACCTTTTTGCCCATAGTCTTTACTTAAAATAACCAATTATTCTTCACAGCAACACTATTAAGTCAATCCTGTCATTACTCCCATTTTATAGACAAAAAAAATTAGGTGTAGAGAGGTTGAGAAATTTGCCTCAGTTACACAGATACAGCTTATAAGTAGCAGAGCTGGGCTTTGAACACAGGCAACTGGCTTCTAAGTCCATGTTTTACTGCTCTACTGATGAGATTTTTAAATGAAAATGACCTAGAGATATTTAGTATAGGAGCAAATAACATTATATGCCTGAAGAGCCCTGAAAGAATCATCGTTTTAAAGCCTGGTCCTCAAGAAACAAGCATTCATGATGGTGATCCTGCATCATGGAGGAAAGGATAAGTCACGCTTTGCATCATCTGTTTCAGAAGGCAGGAGAGATTTCCATTTGGATTGGCTTAAATTACTATAACCATGGGTGCCTAAAGGAAATCACTTCCTTTTATCTGGTAAATATATTAGGACCATCTCTTTATCTGATGCTGCATAAATGAGATTTCATTGTCTAGAAAGGATGGGATGGAAGAAAGGCAGAAGCAGGAGGATGAAAGCCATAACATCAAATAGGAGGGACTAGAAACAGTGAGCTAGGCGTGCCCTCGAGGTGGGAAAGTCCAAGGAAATGGACAGGAAACTGAACTGCTGCCTTTAGCCAGAATCCAAACAGAGCATTCAATTGATGTTTTTTTGTTTAGATACAGACATGGTCATCATTTACCTGTCAGCTGGCATTACATCAAAGGACTCTTCGGAAGAAGATAAAAAGGCAACTCTCCGAGTCATCAATGAAGAAAATAGTTTTCTAAACAACTCCATAATGATTCTCACCTATGCCCTCATGAACGGTAGGTAGTGTTTCGAGATTTTCCTTTCAGATCAAAGATCCCTCTAAGTGTATGCTGCTTTAAAAAGACGAAGAGCAAGAATCATAACAGTGTGCTTGGATGAAGGCTATGGGAAAAGGCAACCAGGCAGCTGTTTCCCTACCTGATAATTGGTATTCAGGGCATGTTAGAAGGTTCCTTTCTCTTCATCTCTCCAGCTAACTGCTTCTTTCCAAACCTCTTCTCCACTTATGTGGTCTTGCAGAGGATTTTATACAGCACCCTGCCCCACACCCCACACACGCCCTTTTTTTTTTTTTTTTTTCAGTTCTCCTTCATATTCTAGGATTATCTAAGGTTTTAACTTATCTCATTGGTTTAAGCTGCAGGAAGCAAAGCACTAACCTAGATTCTCCTATACAGCCAATCTGTGAATATTACATTTTCCTGCAGAATCACCACCTGAAGCCTCTTCTGCCACTTTCTTCACCTCAGCTTCCTTAGCTGTGAAATGGAGATAAGCATTATCTACTTTGCAGTGTTGTTGTGAGGATTAGCCTTAGTGTACAGTAAACACTCATTAAAATGGATTGTGCCGCTGTTAAATGACAGAGCGTAAAAGGGTTTAGTAAATTGGCAAATTCAAGCTACCTCTTCATCTTTTCCCTTCTGCTATTCAACCTGTCCTGTAGTCTGCGTGCAGCACAGTTTTCTAGCCTCTATGCCATATCGTGTCTCTCCAGCTATTCATACATTGCTTTTCTCTCATGACATCAGTCCCCTGCCTTCAGTATTCAAAGCTGCCATCTTCTCTTCTCTTGTGTTTAAGAGGCCATGTCTTGATGGAGCAGCCTTTCCCACCTACTCCCTGTTGTTTCTCTTGTCAACTGTGAAATTTCCATGCAGAACCATGTAGTTTTAGGGCAGTGGTTCTCATATTCTGATGTGCTAAGGATTACTTGGGGAATGGCTTTAAAATGCAGATTTCTAGGCATTGCTCTCATATTCTTATTTAGACCCTCTTAGAACGGGTTCAGGAGTCTACGTTTTGGCCAGGGTGATTCTCTTACAAATGTTTTCTAGACCACACTGGAGAGAACACAGGTTCCAATGTCTAGTGGCTGTTAGCTGCTGTCCACATTTACTAGTCATGTGGCTTGTGGTAAGTTACTTAATCTCTTTAGACTGGAGTTTTATCTGTGAAAAGAAAAAATAAAATCTACTGCATAGGGTTGTTATAATAATAAATAAGCAAAATATGATTGTGTTTAAAGTTCTTAACGTAGTACCTGGTAAATAACGGGTCCTCAAAGCCTGTTAAAGGAGTGTATGAAAGCTTATATGGTTTCTTGTCTCAGAGGTAGAGCTCTGCCGTCCAGGGCCAGATCTCTGTTCAGCCCTCTCTGTCCCCTGGCACCTTGTACCGAATTTTGATAAGCATGTCTCCCATTATACTGTAGTAAGGTGCTCACATACTGTCCTCTCTTTCTTCTCCCTTTACTTCCCACAAGAACGTGAGCTTCTCAGGCATGAACTACATCTTAGCTTTCTTTGCATTCTGAGCGCTTAGCATAGGACTGAACACAGCTGGGGTGGGTGAGGATGCCTGGGCACATGCCCATCAGTGTCATCTCTGATCGCCTGTTGTTCTCTTCTCTGTTGTATTGGCTCCTTTCATTCATGAGAGATAGGAAGGGAGGGAGAAAAGGAGGAAGGGAGGAAAATAAAATTTACTGACCACCTACCATGTACAACATAGGGTACTGAGGTTTCAGAGCTGTATTATACAAAGTTTCTGTCTGCAAGGTGTTTATGACCCAGGGAGGAAGATAGGTAGACATGGCAGATGAATGAAATGCAATAGTGGAGGAGTAAGGAGACCCAAAAGGAAGGGATCACTTCTTTTCCATTAGATTTGAAGGTCTGCCCAGGCAGATGCTTCCTCACTTCCTTGCTGTTACCCATTCCTTCACTGGCCTTCACACTTTCTGTGTTCCAGTAATTACATACTTTACAATCTCTAGTTAATCCCATCTCATCATCCTTTTCTCTTCTCTTTCTTCCTTTAACCAGCCACACATTCTCACTGCCAGTTTTCTCTCTCTCAGAATGCTATTTCTAAGTGTGCTTCACTCGTGTAGACACACTTACCTTACTTACAAATAGGAAAGCAGAATGGCTAAGAGAATCTTGGAATAAATAATTTGTCGTCAGCTAAACATTAAAACACTTGAGCCAAGTGCAGTGGCTCACGCCTGTAATCCCAGCACTTTGGGAGGCTGAGGCAGGTTTATCACCTCAGGTCAGGAGTTCGAGACCAGCCTGGCCAACATGGTGAAACCCCATCTCTCCTAAAATACAGAAATTAGCTGAGTGTGGTGGCACATTCCTGTATTCCCAGCTACTCAGGAGGCTGAGGCACAAGAATTGCGTGAACCTGGGAGGCAGAGGTTGCAGTGAGCCAAGATGGCACCACTGCCCTCCAGCCTGGGCAATAAAGTGAGACTCTGTCTCCACAAATAAATAAATAAATAAAACACTTGAACTCCTGGAGATAGAGAGTAGACTGATGGCTACCAAAGACTCGTAAGGGCACCAGAGAAGTGGAGGGTTTAGGAATGGTTAATGGGTACAAAAATATAGTTAGATAGAATGAGTAAGATCTAGTATTTGGTAATATAACAGGGTGACTATAGTCAACAGTAATTTATTATACATTTTAAAATAACTAATACAATGAAAGTTTCATGTTCCTAATAGTACAAAGAAATGATACATGACTGAAGTGATGAATACCTCAATTACTCTGCTGTGATTATTACACATCGCACACCTGTATCAAAACATTGCATGTATACCGTAAATATATACACCTACTGTGTATCCCTAAAAATTAAATTTAAAAAAGAATTTATTGTCAGAATTAGAATGCACACCATTGTGGGAGAAACTGGGAGAAAATTGTGGGAGAAAAACAGAGATGGACATCTCAGAAAGTTTAGTAACCAAGTTGGGGCCTGCTGGGAGGTCTGGAAGGTAGGAACATGGATGACCACTTAGGAGACTTGGTGTAGAAGTCCATGGAAGGTTGTTGAATGGAACACAGAGAATGTAGGACAAACTGAAACATTCTGGCCCCTCAGTATCTGTCTCTCACCACTTCTTCCTTTGCCATGCAAATCTCACAATACAGCCCTTCACTTTTGCATCTTTAACCTAATAGCATGCTGGAAAAGAGGATCCTGGGAAATGTAGTTTCTAGCATGACCATGTTTATGATAGGCAGGCCAGCATACTTACCAATCTGCTACCCTGTTGACCTTCATGCCACTCCTGCATAACATCTCATGATGGAGTAACACATCATACTCAATCCTTCATAACCTTCCGTCCCATGAAACTCTGCTTTGCCTAGTAGATATTCTTGTTTGTCACTTATAGTTTACATTTTGAGAGAGTCAAGCAATACATGACAAAGAAAGAAAATTTATTTATTGCTCGAGTTTTCCTCATTTATTGTTTTACTTCTGTGAGCTTCTCAAGGATATAAGGTCAGCAATCAATCATATCTTTGGTGTTATCTTTTACTCTGGAGTATAACCCTCACCCCCCATCTCAGCCTTGTGCTATGCAAAGGGAACAATATCTGATTCTGACTTAATTTGGCCCAGGTATTTTTTCCTTTCCTTTAGCATTGCATGAGTGGAGCAAAAGTCAAGTTTATTTAAATATAATGTGTTTCTTTTAAGAAAGAAATTACAGGCCAAGCATGGTGATTTACGCCTGTAATCCCAGCAGTTTGGGAGGCCAAGGCGGGCAGATCACTTGAAGCCAGTAGTTTGAGACCAACCTGGCCAACATGGTGAAACCCCATTTTTACCAAAAATACAAAAATAGCTGGGCGTGGTGGTATATGCCTGTGATCCCAGCTACTTGGGAGGCTGAGGCGTGAGAATTGCTGGAGTCCGGGAGGCGGAGGTTGCAGTGAGCCAAGATCATCCACTGCACTCCAGCTGGGTGACAAAGGGAAACTCTGTCTCCAAAAAAATAAGGTGAGGGCAGGAAGAATAAATTAATATTTATTTTATTCTGCCGTGACTTTAGAAGTGGACTCCCAGTGCTGGAAGTATGTACACTCTCTATGTAGACATGCTAAAGACATATGTGGTAGATGAACCATGAAAGCTTCAGATTCTTTTTAATGACTGAATAGTTCATGGTTTGCTATTGAAATCTTCAAGAACATGAGACTTTTTAAAATACAATGGTAGACTCTCAGTAGTGACTGAAGTAATTTTGAATTCATTTGCAATGGTGCCCATATGCGGTTTCTAATCCTTTTGACTATGTTCCAACAGTAGCAAACTAAAAAAAAGTTTATTAAATTTATTTTTGTGCTCTTGATTACAGATGTTGTAAAACAATATGTCCCAGTATGCCTAAATCTTGTACAAAGTTTTCAAAACCCTCTAAATGTAAAATATATATATATTAAATAATCAAATTCAGTGTTATCCTAACAATATCAAGCATGAAAATGCTTGTAATTAAAATGAGCTTAAAGAAACAGGATTTGGAGGCATCAGTAAATGCAATCCATAATTCTTTCATTTAGTTGCATGAGACTTTTGCAAGTGGCTTTATGGGTGAAGAGGTCAGGAATGAAAGGATAAACCTCTGTCCTTTAAAACTCTTACAGTTTCATCTACTACATTTAATTAAGTGCAGACTTGCAAATTATTACTTTTGCTTTTAAATATTAAATGCAGAAAATTAATTTTCATTTTATAATTAAACTTTTTGGGGAGAACACATTCTTACTGAATTGGACTCCTTTATTTATGCATGTGTTTTCCATCATTGCCCTGTGAAGAATCCCTTTCCCCTTGACTATTTCAGGAAAGCCCATGCCTCAGACTTTGTTTCCTCAGCAGGAACTGGTATTTGTGTCCAGAGTCCACACCATCTCTGCAAAAACCCCTCTGGTGTTACAAGACCTCATCCATACCTGCATTTGATCTAAATGGCAAGATGTATGGATATAAACAATTTTGCTTTCCATGGTCTTCTCTTGGCTTTCCATTTTAGATGGGGTGACTGGTTTGAAAGAGCTGGCTTTTCTGAGGGATCTAGCTGAACAGAACTCAGGGAAGTACGGTGTGCCAGACCGGACGACCTTGCCTGTGATTAAGGGCAGCATGATGGTGCTGAACCAGTTGAGTAACCTGGAGACCACAGTGGGCAGGTTCTACACAAACCTTCCCAACCGGATGATTGACGAAGCCGTCTTCAGCCTCCCTTTCTCTGATGAGATGGGAGATGGTGAGTTTGAATAAACTTCCTGTTAAAGGAAGGGGAAAATAATTGGACAGATAGAAATGGATACTTCTTCCTCAGGATCATAGGGATTATTAGCATCCCCCGCTACCCCTGCCCTGCCATCTCTCCTATAGCTCTGTATTATACAGCAGAAATCCCCAGCCCAGGTTCTTCCTTATTACCCTGGCCACAGTAGACTTAATGGATGTATCCTCTGGGGAGGCTTTGTGAGGATTCCTGAATATCCAAAAGTTCGTGAATTAGGACTAAAGGTTAGCTTTGTATCATGGCACATGGGAAATGAAGCTCAGAAGTGCTGAGGATTCAGCCTCAGAGACAAGTCAGTGTGCCATCGTCACACAAACACAGGCCTGGCATCAGATGGGCTTTCAAATTCTGTTCTTCCACTTGAGGTGTTGTCTTTGCTAAGTTATTTAATGGTATTCATTCTCCATGTGGTCACCTGTAAAATGGGATAGTAAATCTTTCAGATTATTAGGGTTAACTAGATAACGTGTGTGACCTGTCATTATCTAGTTAATCTAGGATTACTTAGCTATTATAAATAAACGGTAACTCATGACCGTCATACCATCGAGTTATAATTACCGTTTTCATTTTATGTATTAAATGTATTTTACCTTTGTTGTTACCATTGTTACTATTACTAACATCAGCGGCATCATCATTCTCATCCCTGAGTTACCCGTAACAGGATGTTGAGTAAAGTACTGAACCCTCTCAGGATTCAATTTCCTGGCCTATAAAATATAATCTGGAAAATATAATAAAAAATACAACATTTCCCTCAAGGCAGTGGCTAAGATTAAATGCAATAGTAATAAAACATCTAGAACAATGCCTGGCTAACAGTGTATTTTCAGTAAAACTGCAGTCTTTTTCTTTTTCTCCTCTATGTTTTTACTTTTCCTTATCTGTATATCGTCTTCTCTCTCCTTTCTTGACAGAGAAGAAGATTGAAGAAGTAGCTAATTACTAGGCAGACACACACCGTTGCCATTTGAGATATTATTTTTATGTTTTGTTATCTAGGAACCCTCACAAATATGGATTTAAAAAAAAAAAACGTGTAAAATGTAACAAGCCTCTAGAGAAGGTGTTTTCTAGAAACTAGGTGAATATTATCTTTCTATAAGGAAGAAATAAGCCAACTGCCATTATACCTCAATTTTTATTTTTATTTTTAAAGAGACCAGGCCTCTCTCTCTCACATCCAGGCTGGAGTGCAGTGGTGTGATCATAGCTCACTGCAGCCTCAACCTCCTGGCCTTAAGCAATTTTTCCACTTGGCCTCCTAAAGTGCTGGGATTACAGATGTGGGCCACCATACCCAAACTCACTTTTTTTTTAATCCCTCCGATTACTGGCAGAGCCTACAGATGTATATAGAATAGAAACTCCCACTTTTAGATAAGGTTATTTCCCTTTTTAGTGAAAATATGAAGTCTTGAATGCAACCTACCTTTGATGCATGTAGTCTGCATTACTGAGTGCCAGCCAAGCATTTTGCCAGGCAGTGATGAGTGAGGCTCACCTCCCACCTTCAGCAAGCTTGTAAATCTGATAAGAGAAAGATAAATCAGTAATTCCTGTTAATGCTTTGTGAAAGGGACAAAGGAAGATGTAGAAATCCAGGTTTTCACAAACTCAGAAGATTATATAGCCAAATTCTATTAGCAATAGTGGTATCAGGTAGGGTAGGACTCCCTCCTAAATCCAGAGAGCTACACTGAATGCTTTAAACCAAATCACATGCAAAACTTTGGCCACCTGCTGCCTGATATCATCCACATTTTATTCCTTGGGGCCTGTGTTATGAATCCTGTGCAGTGGATTTCAGTGATTGGTTTGCAGATCTATTGAATTCCTCTGCTAAAGTATATCTGTCTTTTCATCTTTGTGTTTTCAGTTCCTAGAATTATTGAGTGACACATCCTCTGACTCCATTACATGAGGCTTGAGTAGGGAAACCCATGTTTACGTGGCTCTAATTCAAAACCTACACAGATTTAAATATCAATTACTGAACATAATTCTTTTTAAAAGTAAATCTATGTGATTTAGGTTAAAGTGGAGAAAGTGATTGAGGATTTTGTCAGTATAACAAGAGCTTAGCATACTTTATTTGCCATAATGGGATCAAGAGCCTTCTGTCTTAGTTGATAATTGAAAAGTAAGATTGTGTTTCTTTTTTAAGACTTTGTTCTCAACCTGTCCAGAGGAGAACAGAAATTTGAAGCGAGCAGGCATCCCAGGCACAGAGTATTTCTGTTGTATTTTAGTGATCTATGAAAATGGCTTTAATCCTAGACTAAAGCTCAGGGGACTGGTGGGCAGATGGTGACCTCTGTCTTCATGCTAGTCCTCACAGCCTGTTCCTGCTGCTTACCACCTATTTATCCTGGGAGACCTGAGCAAAAACCTTCTCCAAAATGCATTTCTAAAACCTTCTTAAATACCTGTTATTTTTAAACATTTTAAAACAGAGAGATAACATTCTAAATGTGAACTGCTTAAAAATGCCTTTGAAACTGTAATAGAGACCCGTTGCATGACTTTTCAGAAGCTTTTTCAGTGATGTGGCCAATTCTTTTTATCAAGTGATGCATTTAGTTGGCCTATGCAACCATAGCAACTCCATAATACCTCAAGTGGACATCATATGCTATTCTCTGTGTAGAAGCTTATTCTTTTTTTGAGATGGAGTTTCGCTCTTGTTACCCAGGCTGGAGTATAATGGCGCGATTTCGGCTCACCGCAGCCTCCGCCTCCTGGGTTCAGGCAATTCTCCTGCCTCAGCCTCCTGAGTAGCTGGGATTACAGGCACGCGCCACCATGCCCAGCTAATTTTTTGTATTCTTAGTAGAGACAGGGTTTCACCATGTTGACCAGGATGGTCTCGATCTCTTGACCTCGTGATCCACCCGCCTCGGCCTCCCAAAGTGCTGGGATTACAGGCGTGAGCTACCGCGCCCGGCGCGAAGCTTATTCTTTGTAGAAGTCTTCAGGAGTGTTAAATCCCTTTACTGGGTGTTTCTAGAAGAATGGCTTTCTGATAGGCTGATAGACATGAACATGACATTGAGCACAGGAAAATACAAAATCAAGGTAAAGATAAACAATCCATCTTTTTGTTTAGAGTTTTCTTTAGAGCCATAGGTTTGTAAAATTGTTGGGGATCGTAAAGATCATTTCATCTCACCTCCTCATCTGATGCATGGAGAGACTCATTCCAAGACATAGCACAGCTTACCAAACCCAGCAGGGAAGCCAGGAGGAGAAACCAGGTGTCTCGATCTTGGGGTCATGCATTGACCCATCATCTGTGCTCTCTCTTTCTTCATTTTCCTCCCGTGTCCTTTTCCCTTTCCCTAGTTATCCTATTGTTGTTATTTTTTATGGTCTGTTTATCTAAACATGGTCTTTATGTTTTGAAAAGGTTATTTTATGTATATATACACATATATATATATATGCACTAGAGACTATGTAGCCCACAAAGGCTGAAATATTTCCTGTCTGACCCCTTACATAAAAATTTGGAAACTTCTGGCCTGAATGACTGGAAATACATTCCTTTGAAACTTAATTTTTCCTTCAGCTACTGGAAGTTCTGTATGTTCAGATACTGTACCTTTCTAAGTTTTTTCCCCTTGTCTTCACATTTTTTTAAATGATGCATTAATGTGGTATAGTAATAATACCTTTTAAGCATTCCTTTATCCACAGTCTCTTTTGATCTGACATTTCCTCAGTAAAGCAGTCAATGCTGTGTCCTCTAAACAGGTGTTTGAGCCAGGCACAGCCAGGCTTATTCACATAATCCCAGCTACTTGGGAAGCTCAGGAGGGAGGATTGCTTGAGCCCAGGCCGTTTTGACCACCGTAAGCTATGATCGTACCACTGCATTCCAACGTGGGTGACAGAGTGAGACCCCAACTCAAAATATTAAAATTAAAAAAAAAAACAGATGCGTGAACCAAGGTTCAGAGAAATTATGTCTGCTGTCACCTGTACAATGCAAAAGGGGTACAGCTGGACTATAACTATAGTTTTTAGATTCATTGTCCATTGATCTTTCAAGTTCACCTGAATCTACCCACTTGAGGAAATAGAAATATGTATTTAGTGCTGCTATTTTGTACTGATTGTCTTGTCTTGTCTTTCTAGGTAAAAAAGTAGTGGAATATATAGAAATTGTCTTCATTTAATAACTGCTCGATATATGAGCTGCCAAAGGACGCTCTTTCCCTCCCACTCAAACTCATTTATTAGGCTGTCTGCAAAGGCAGTGCTTGATTACTGGATCACATGGGAAACTTTTCTTCCAAACAAAATTGAGACAGCTTATAGAAGCCTTCATGATTCACTGGAGCACAGTTCCAGTCTTTTTCCAGTTGCTTCTCTGCTATTCTTTAGATTTATTTTGTTTTTAACCCATAGGTTTAATCATGACTGTGAGTAAACCCTGTTATTTTGGAAACCTACTTCTGGGAATTGTAGGTGTGGATGTGAATCTGGCTTACATTCTTGAAGACGTGACATATTACCAAGACTCTTTGGCTTCCTATACTTTTCTCATAGATGACAAAGGTAATCTGCTAAATGTTCATCCTAAGAATGCTTTTTTAGAAACCTAAAGAAAGGTATAGATATTCTGCAAACAAAATAGGGAAATGATAATATAAAGAAAAGCATTGTGACTAAGATTGCTCATTTGTAGTAGAACGCCATAAAGATGGCAGAGTAAATCTCCAAATTACACATGTGTTTCTGTGTTCTTTGAGGAGTAGGGAACAGTTATTTATAACGTCAGGAAATTAGACTCAAGGATTGAATGACACATAGAATGTCATCCTTTGACACGAACAGATACTTTTCAAAAGAAAACATAATGCAGCCAACAAGCATATGAAAAAAATCTGAATATCCCTGATCATTAGAGAAATGCAAATCAAAACCACAATGAGATACCATCCTACACCTGTCAGAATGGCTATTATTAAAAAGTCAAAAAATAGCAAATGTTGGTGAGGTTGCAAAGGAAATGGGACACTTGAACACTGTTGGTCGGAATGTAAATTAGGTCAGCCATTGTGGAAAGCAGTGTGATGATTCCTCAAAGAGATGAAAATAGAATTACCATTCGACCCAGCAATCCCATTACTGGATATGTATATACCCAAAGAAATATAAATCATTCTATCATAAAGACACATGTATGTTCATTGCAGTGCTATTCACAATAGCCAAGACATGAAACCATCCTAAATGCCCCTCAGTGGTAGACTAGATAAAGAAAATGTGGTACATGTGGAATACTATGCAGCTATAAAAAAAGAATAAGATTGGTTGGGCGTGGTGGCTTATGCCTGTAATTTCAGCACTTTGGGAGGCCAAGGTGGGTGGATCACCTGAGGTCAGGAGTTCAAGATAAGCCTGGCCAACATGGTGAAACCCTGTCTCTACTAAGAGTACAAAAATTAGCCAGGCTTGGTGGTAGGCACTAGTAATCTCAGCTTCTCAGGGGGCTGAGGCAGGAGAATTGCTGGAACTCGGGAGGCAAAGGTTGCAGTCAGCCGAGATCGTGCCATCTCACTCCAGCCTGGTAACAACAACGAGACTCTGTCTCAAAAAAAAAAAAAAAAGAATGAGATCATGTCCTTTGCAGAAACATGGATGAGGCTAGAGATCATTATCCTTAGCAAACTAACTCAGGAAGAGAAAACCAAATACTGCATGTTCTCACTTATAAGTGGGAGCTAAATGATGAGAACCCATGGACACAAAGAGGAGGACAACAGGCACTGAGGCCTACCTAAGGGTGGAAAGTGGGAGGAGGGAAAGAAGCAAAAAAATAACTATTGGGTACTATGCCTAGTACCTGGCTAACAAGATAATCTGTACAACAAACCCCCGTAACACAAGTTTACCTATATAATAAACCTGCACATGTACCCCTGAAGGTAAAAAAAAGTTTTAAAAAAAAATGTTATCCTTTGGATCTTTTTTTTTTTTTTTTTTTTTTACTAAATTGTTATATTAGATTTACTGGCGTTAAGATTTATGTGGTAGATTAGAATGTTTTATGAAACAAAAAACAATGAATACCTCCAAAATATTCTTGATTAAACAGATGTATGATAATTTAAGACATCTTTCCACGCTTCAAGAGTTTTATGTAAGCACATATAAAACAGGTTCAGTTTTTATTGGACTGGTGAGTTGCACAATGAGAAGTTGAGTATTGGGCAGCCAGCCCAGAGTACCCCATATTTCAAAATAACATGTTTCTTATTAGTATGCATTTTGTTTTCTTATTGCAGGGTATACACTTATGCACCCATCTCTTACCAGGCCATATTTATTATCAGAGGCACCACTTCATACCGACATCATACATTATGAAAATATTCCAAAATTTGAATTAGTTCGGCAAAATATCCTAAGGTAAGGAAAAGGTGAGGGGGTCATAGGATTGTTTTGTTTTTCTCTAAGAATGGGACCCATCAAGGCCACATATGAGTATTTACTCTAGAATATAAAACAAATTATTTTAATGTTATTGAAAGTATTCTCAGTAATGTTTTCATAAGAATAGCACCCATGATTTTGCTTACCTTGTATCACAGATAAGGTCTCTTGGAGCTATTATTTGAGAATAATGTCTTGTAAGTCAAATTCTATGTTCACATTGACTTTCGTTGTAAAATCAGATATATTTCATCTCATTTTCAAAAAGAAATTCCAGTGATACCAAATCGAAAAATGTTGGCAAAATAAAAGGCTAAGTTGAGGACCAGCTTTATTGCACTTGCCAAAAAAATAGCCTGGCAAAGTAGTGTCCATTCCAAGTTGACAGCACAATCTTATACATTGTTTTTTCTTAAAATAAAAAACAGATTGGATTTTTTCCAACTGTGATACATTATTTTGGCAGATGGTAACCTGTAGAGGAATGGTTTTTTGTGCTCATTGGTTGAAAATTAATGACTGAGTGATTTGAGACAAGTTAGTCTCTGGAAAGAATTAGAGTTGGGGAGCAGAAATGGAGAGTAAGGAATGTTTTTAATGCAGAACTGACATAATGCTTTTACGGAATTGAAAATCTCACATTATCTCTTTCAAAACTGATGAGTTTCACTGCTATTCAAAATCAGGAGGTGGCCATTGACTCACAGCTTCTTCCTTGCCTTTAATTAAGTGCTTAATTTTATCTTTTGCCTGAAATATTTAATTCTATTTGCCAACACAGCCTCCCTCTGGGCAGCCAGATTATCGCAGTCCCTGTGAACTCATCCCTGTCTTGGCACATAAACAAGCTGAGAGAAACTGGAAAGGAAGCCTACAATGTTAGCTATGCCTGGAAGATGGTGAGTGAGAGGAAGTTGTTTTTGCTTGAAGAGCTACAGGGTACAGTGCACTTCTTCATGTGGGAATTCTCTGGCAGGGGGTGGTACTTGAGTCTGAGAATGTGTCTCATAATGTGTCTAATCAGTTTTTAAAGTGATTGCGGAAAGAAGGCATTCCACGGATGTGTATAATTATTTTTCCTTTTTTGTTTATAAAGCTGGTCATTGTTCATGATGAATTTGTCAAACCATATAAAAGGACATAAAGTAGAAAGTAAACTACCCCAGCCTGGACAATATGACAAAAAAAAAATCCCATCTCTATAAAAAATGTAAAAATTCGCCAGTGACACATGGTGGTATTCCCAGCTACTCAGGAGGCTGAGGTGAGAGGATCGCTTAAGCCTGAGAGGTTGAAGCTGCAGTGAGCCGTGATAGCACCAAAACTATCCACTTCCTTCCTTCCTTTGACTTTCCATTCCCCATAAGTAGCCACTTAGATCAATTTCCAGAAAATGTGTATATACAGACAGGCGTATATATGTGTGTGTATATACATTCACACATGCCTTTAATGGCTATATAGTATTGCATGGTATAGATGACCCAAATTTCTTTAAACATTACCCTATTAATGCACATTTAGATTATATCCAGTTGGTCTTTTTCAGTTCAATTCAGATTGTAGAGGTTGGGAGTTTAAAAGGAGACATGAAAGCATAAATACCCTCCGATATTCTCTAAGGAAAAGACAATTTTGGATTAGAAATTGGATTATTCATGTTCAACACAAGCAGATGGATAGTTTGATCATAACTTGTGGCACTCATTTCTGCTTTCTCTTACCAGATTCATTCAAACACCAGGCTTCAAAGAATCCTAGAGAAAGAGGATCTAACACACATTGTTCACGTTTCCTGTGTTTCTCTTCTGTCCTATTCCTTCCCAACATAGCATAGCAATGCTACTGAAGGACCCTAAATACTATACATGACCAAAAGGAGAGTAGACTTTTATTTTTATTATCAAATTTTAATCACTGAACGTAAAATACAGTCATACATGAGATTTTTCTTGGATGGAAAAATCTGATGTTTAATCTGTTGACTCCTAATAGATCCATTTAATCATCCCTTTACAAACTACTTACTAGACATTTTCTGTGTACTAAGAAGGATAAAGAAGATTGATACTCTCTCTGCCTTCATAGAGTATCCAGCCTAGTGGCAGATGCAGACTGTCAAACAGCAACTTGATTTAGTGTCTGTGCCTGTATCAATTGGATCAGGAAAGAGGAATTGGGATTAGCCAGAATGCCTTTAGGCAGGAGTCTCTTCCAACCTTCTTGTTTGGTTCTTAAAGTATCATTATGGCAATAGCAATTACTAAAATACAAATGAAGCAAACAAAATAATAAATGAAACTCCTTGAGAAACTTATGTTTACAACCTAATTCTACTGGTAGTTTATTGTTTGGTAATACAGATTTGAGGAAGGTCAAAGCCTATTTTGAAATTCTCTTAGCCAACTCATTTTCAGAATTTTTTTTAGAATGATAGCACCATCTGCCCTTATATTTATATCATTTTTAAAGATAAATTATTTAATCTTCATATCAGAAAGGGTGAGCCAGCCACCAAAATTCTCAATTAGAAAACAGACTTTTGTATTTGAAATTAGATTGTTTACCTCCAGCATATCCTAATTGGAATCAACTCAGTTACGTCCTGAGAAAGTATCTGCATGGTTGTTGGCATTAAAAGGGAAAGGAGGAAATGTAGACATTTGTGTGACCTTCTTGTTACAGGAAAGAGCTCCAGTGTTAGCATGTTTTTTTCAATGATGCTACTAAATTCTGGCTATTCTCCCTAGGCAAATTGGATGTAGTAATCATATAGTCACTTCAGGTAGCAGTGTTAGCTTTCTCGGAGTTCTAAAATTGTTGAGCAGATCACTATAAGTGAAAACTTAAGGATGTAATAAATAATGAGATTGGGGACTTAAAAAAAAAGGCTAGGCTGGTTAACTAGTAATAAGGGTAAATATTTTTAAGGTCTCTTAAGTTACTTTGTTGGGGAGGAAGGTAGATAATCATCTTGTCCTAAAAAAGAAAATGGTTTCTCCTAATATAATCCAAATAGAGTTAGCTTATCCTGAGAATAATTGGCTAAACTGCTTAGCATCCATAGATATAGCAGATATTGAGGGATTATTTCACTGAATCAGTTTAAATATAACTTGAGAGATTATGTTAGCGCATTAAGAGATTACTTTGTCACTGTGTAACCCAAGTGCATTTTTTAGCATTTTGGGAGGCTGTTTGCTATGACAGAAAGAAGTGTTGACAGATAGAAGGTATTCACATGTTCCCATGTTACACGGGCCTGCTTCACTTCAAAACATGGATCCCATGTTATAATCAGTGAAAAAAAAACCTACTCCCAAGCCATAGACAGCCCTTCTAGAAATGTAGTTCTTTTAATGCAGAGACTATTTTTTCAGCTAAGAACGTGATAGAAAGACCTATGTTGAAATCTGCTTTCCTAAGAACTATTTATGAAGTGCTACTTTTAGAAGCTTAGGGTAACTTTATTTTTCTCTTACAGAATAGACCCAATTATAAAATCATATTCTAGTCATTCTGGTAGGGTTTTGTCTTTTGATTCCTTGAAACAAACAACAAAGGAAAACAAACTTAAAGGATAACTGTGAGATTGAGAAGAGAGAAAATAGGAAGTGCCACTTCAGAGCACCTTGTCAATTTATAATTTGGGGAATGGAGGAAGAGGATTAAATTTGTTAATCTAATTGAATATCTTTGCCAGCAGTACTTGAAAGCAATTCCAGGAAGATGCAAATTGCTTCTGCAACCATCCTCACAAATCCTAAATTTCACTTAACTCTAACCTGCCTAGTTAGAGTTTTCTCCTTCATCTAACTTGTACTTTTACTTCACTAAGTAAATCACATGAGCTGCTTTATAAGGCACTCTTCTTTAGTTCTGATTTCGCTAGTCATCACCCTCTTCATTTATTTGTAAACCATCTTTAAATAAGTTCTGTCTTTCTTCTAATATAATAGGATTATAATAGAGGAATTTGGCTTTCTTTTTTTTTATTTTTTATTTTTAAGTCTTTCTTAAGCAGCTAGACTTAGGTAGATTGACGATTGACTTTTGATTCTGCGGTGGTCATTGTCCCTACTAAATTTTGTTGAAGCATCCATTTCTAGGTACAAAGTGAATCTGAAAATACTATTGTTTCTACATATGAGCTTAATAAATTAGACTTAAGCTGTGGCACACTTGCCTAGGATGGTCTGAAATGACAAATCAGGCATACTCTGCAGGAGTGCCATAGGATTTGTGTTTTTCATGAGTTTAAGTAGTGATGTTGGTCTTTTCCAACCAGGACAAAAGAAAGTGTTAGTTGGAATAGAATGAATAAACTAGATTCTATATTGGCTGCTCCTCAGTCCTTTCTTTTAAAGTGAAAATTCACTAATGGCTTGAAAAATAGGCAATTCTCAGAACACTTATTCCAAGACCAATTATGTATTTTTAAGGACATTTCAAATTCAAATAGAAATAAGTATTGTATTATTATGTCCTGTTCTAGCTTGTGCTCATTAACCCACATTAGCACAAAAAGGCTAGGGTCACAGTTTCAAAGGGACTCCTTTCCTGTCCTTTCATTAGCCCCATGATTTTCTGTTACATAAGTCCCCTCAACAGGAAGAGAAAACAGAAAATAGAAAATTAGATACCAGCTATCACCCTATCCTCATGTCTTCATTCATTCACCATTTATTTAATGAACACTTTCCATGTGAGGATAGTAGAGAGGCAGCAGAAAATAATGTATGCAAAGTCCCTGTCTCCATGGAACCCTCATTTTCCATGTTAGAAATTCTTTATTGATTTTTACAGGTACAAGACACTTCCTTTATTCTGTGTATTGTGGTGATACAACCAGAAGTACCTGTGAAACAACTGAAGAACCTCAACACTGTTCCCAGCAGCAAGCTGCTGTACCACCGGCTGGATCTCCTGGGCCAGCCCAGTGCTTGCCTCCATTTCAAACAGCTGGCAACCCTAGGTAAAGCCCTTACTTCCTTCACGTTCTTACTCTTAGCAGCTCACTGTAAATATCCTTTTGAATCCCATCCACTCCACACCCACAAAAAAGATACTGAATGCCGTCAGAGTCAGCTGCTTTGGGAATACAAATGTGAAAATAATTGGAAGCCTAGCCAAGAATCACATCGTCTAGCAGATGTTGAGACAAAGGTTTGTGTGCTGGTGATTTATACAGGATGGGCTTTGAGAAACCAACGAGGAAGTGAGGGAAACAGGACAAGGAAGGTAAAAAAGACAAGTTTTATATTGAGTAAAGGTCTAACTTCAGCCTGGTCTTCTAGGGGAGCTCTGGAGTATAAATTACAGCAATAGAGTTTGCCCAGACTCAACGAAGAGAACTCAGCTTTCACATTCCTTAGTTACTTTCAGCTTTCTTCTAATGCTAGGCACAGAGTTTTCAGTAGCCCAAAGTCCATATAGAAGGAGGCACAGATACAGCCCCATTAAAGGTAAATATATAAGCATGGGCATATTGAGGTGGGGTGGGGTAGAATAACAATAAAATGCCTCCAAAGGAATCTATGTAGCATTATGAACAGAAATCTACCACAGATCCCTATCTTCAGAAGGGCTTAGGAATATGAATGTAATTCAAAGGAAGCAACAAGGAATTCACATTTATTGTGGACCATATGTTTTATATGTTTCACCTGAGTTGGTATGTGATCAATGTGAATTTACCAGATATAAATAATTTTCCCCCAGATCACATAAAATATAGCAAAGCTGCAATTTGACTCATGCACCTCTGGTCTGCCATGTGCCAGATGCATACTAGGCATTTGTGGTCCTTGTTGTCACTGTACCACAGACTACTCTCAGTACACTAAAATGGGTATTCTCTTTTTCACTGTTGAGCAGACTTAGGGTTCAAAACAGTTAATAACCAAGAATCATCACACAACTGGCAAACTGAGAAGAAGGGGAACAGATGGGAATAGAATCAAGGCTAGAAGTCTGCAGTCTCTAAATTCCAAATGATAGTACTTGAGATTGGGTTCCTCCCTTAAATTCCATCCTAGAGAGTTCTGCCTGGACGTGAGATCAGAAGAGCGGGCTGGACTAAGTGGTCTCTTCTGGGACTCCTCCCAGCAGTGTTGACAGTTTGGATAGAGCCAGTGATCCAAGAAGGCAGGATTTTATATTTCTTTGTTTTGATTTGTTCTTTGGGGTTTTGTTTTTACACACAAAAAAAAGTATGTTAAAAATTTCATATTTTTAAGAAATGCTGTACTGAAACGCTAATGTGTACATGTCTCTTTTAAGTTCTGTGTGAGCAAGCTAAATACAACTGCTGGTGAAAATTAGGTTACTGTTTTGAAATTTGAGACAGTAAAGTACAATCCTTTTCTTGATGAAAAAGAAGCTCAAGCCTAGATTTTTTATTTCCTTTGCATAGTCTCCCATAGCTACAGTTTCCAGTATGGCAGCCACTAGCCACATGTAGCTATTGGGCACTTTAAATATGGCTAGTCCAAATTTAGGTGTATGGTAAGTGTGAAGTTCATATTTAATTTTTATATTGATGACATGTTAAAATTATAATGCTATTGTGGATATACTGGATTCCTTAAGCATATTATTAAAATTAACCTACATTTTGCTTTGCCTTTTTTTTTTTTTTTTTTTTTTTTTT
>NW_022436976.1:21270442-21285128 GCF_009761245.1 Sapajus apella | reverse complement strand
TTGGTAGAGATGGGGTTTCACCATGCTGGCCAGGCTGGTCTCAAACTCCTGACCTCAGGTGATTCTCCCACCTTGGCCTCCCAAAGTGCTGGGATTATAAGCACCACCATGCCCAGCCACTTTTTGCTTTTCTTAATTGGGCTACTGGAAAATTTTAAATTATATCTGTGGATTGCACTGTATTTCAGTTGAACAGCAAGCTCTGCCTCATAGAGATTATTCAGATAATGTAGTTTAAAATTTTATTTATTTATTTATTTTTGAGAGAGAGTTTTGCTCTTGTTGCCCAGGCCTGAGTGCAATGGCACGATTTCAGCTCACCACAACCTCCGCCTCCAGGGTTCAAGTAATTCTCCTGTCTCACCCTCCCAAGTAGCTGGGATTATAGGCATGTGCCACCATGCTCGGCTAACTTTGTATTTTTAGTAGAGACAGGGTTTTCCATATTGGTCAGGCTGGTCTCAAACTCCCGACCTCAGGTGATCCTCCTGCCTCGGTTTCCCAAAGTCCTGGGATTATAGGTGTGAGCCATGCACCTGGCCTCTGAACTTATTATTTTATATACAATTAACAAACAGACCGTAAGCCAATGTCTGACTTTCACTGGGAGCTCTTGTCACCCTTCCTCACCTGGATGGTAAGGCCCAAGGACAAGGGGAAGAGGTAATCAAGGGCATCTTAGTTAGGATAAGTTGGCAATGAAAATGAACCAAGATAATTAAAATACAATAAAAAGAGAGTGGGAAATATGGGAAGCAATGGCAGAGAAGTGGTTTCCATTTGATTTCATTGATGTGGGGGTTTAAAGGCTAGGTCTTAAATGTACGTCACCTGTGTTCGAGTGAGCTGATGGAAGCACATCATCTTTCTTGGTACAGAGACAAAGAATAATTTTTAACAGTACATCATCTAAGGCAATCAAATACGTATATGTGTGTATAAATAAGCGTGTCTACCTCCTAGACACAAAGCTTTGGGTCCTGTATTTTGATTCTTTCTCTCTCTTTGTGCTCAACCCATCTTACTGCTCTAGCCTTTCCTAAAATGCCAGTCTCTGTCACTACAAAAGAAACCCGCTCCCCAAGCCATCTCTCCTTCTCTTTACTCCAGCCCCAGGGCAACTCTCTTGTCTCTGAAGAGGATGTATGCCTTTGACACTTCTTATATTATTGTGTTATTCTTATGTTGTTATTTTTCTCTATTTTCCTTATCACCTGTCACTCCAGTTGGATCCTAACTTCTTTGAGTTCAGGAACTAGCCTCTCTTTCTGGCACGTCCTTGCATGGAGGGGCTGCACAAGAATATATACATGAATCCACAGCATGCTGCTAAGCACCCTCACCTTTTCCAGCCTCTGGTTGTCTTTGCTTTGGTTAATTAATATAATAATAATCTTCCAACGTAGCCCATGAAGATATCATCAGAATTAAATGAAACATAACATTATTTAATGTTTTCTGGGAATAGCAGACTAGGTGATTCTAACCCAACCTACTAAGGTCAACTATTTAATAAAATTCCTGGATGGAAACATAATCCTGAATTAAAATCCTGGAAAGCATCAGAGCTAACATGATAGAGAGGAATTACTGGGCAAAAATCTCAGAGAAAAAAAGAACCCAGAGAAGAGAGCCAACACTCAAAGCCACTATTGCACTGTACATATCTACCAATCCAGAAGAAACAGCTGTGAAATTAAACAGTGCTTTAAGTAACTACTTCAGGCAAGGAAGAGAAACAAAAATCAAATCCAGGGTCCACTAAAGGTGGAGACTCTAATAAATGAAACTACTCTTTTCACTCTCAGCCCCACACACATACATGCTTTTAGCAGAGATTCTAAAAGACTACATCTTTAGCGGAAGGCCTGAAGTTAAATCTGGCCTTCACTTGGGATTCCTATCATCTAAGTGGTTTGGGGAACTTTAGCCATTAGCCTTTGAAAGAGGATGGTCATGGATTAGTTGAAGTCACGCAGTGCTTAGGTCAGTATCCTGCCTCCTAACTGGGAACCCTTTCCAGCACCCCACCTGCTACATCTTACAGTGTGGCACCGGGCAGGATGAAGCAACAATCCTCTCTGGAGAAAGATCCCCCCATCTTCTTAGGCCTCAAGCTATTTCTACACGTTACTTTTTAAGTACAATGTTCAGCACAATCAGAGATCACTAGGCTATAAGGAGACAAAACACGATGTGTGAGAACTAACAAAAGAAGTAGGAAATGCCCTACGTGTTTAAATGAGTAGGACACATGGTTGTGCTTTCTGAAACTTCTAAAAATACGGTAAGGTTGAACAGTAGAGCATCTCAAAGACAAAGATTTAACGTTTTTCTTTTGTACTATGATTCATTGTGAGGATTTTTATCTTAAATAGAGAACTAAGGTTTTCCTGTTAGATCAGACCAATAATAAAACATCTACATTAACTACTGTATTTCTAGAAGCTTTTGTTTATGTCAAGTTTTGCTGCCACCATCTGAGTGAATAATTTTTTGATTTTTGCATTGATTTCACTGTTCCATCTTTCCTTCTTAAATATTACTACTACTATGAATAATGATAGTTAATACTCATTTGCTTTACAAATATTAACTCACTGAATTCTCATCATATCTCTCCATAAGGTTGCTGCTGTTATCTTCCCCACCATGCAAATGAGAGAAACACAACCTGCCCAACATCACACAGCCTGGAAATGGTGAAGCCTAGATTTAATCCAGGCTGGCTTCATGCATGTCAGAAGCTGTCCCCTCACTCCTCATAAGATATTATATGTAGATCTCAGATAGTTTGAAGAACCTTCACTCCCAGTACTTGTGTTTATTGGTGCATGTCTTTAGCGGTTCATTCTTAGGACCGTAAGCTCCCTGAAGGGAGAGAATGTAACCTTTTTCCTTTTTAGCTCCTCTCAGCGCTGGGCTCTTTGTTTCCTGATGGAAGATATTAAGCCACCATCGCTGACAGATTGACAGAGCCGACTGATGCTTTTGTTTGGGATGACATGGAGTCTCCGCATTCTCAGGCCTGCTTTGTTTGCTTCTTTTTCAGAAAGTCCAACCGTCATGCTGTCTGCTGGCAGCTTTTCCTCCCCCTATGAGCACCTTAGCCAGCCAGAGACAAAGCGCATGGTGGAGCACTACACCGCCTATCTCAGCGACAACACTCGCCTCATTGCTAACCCGGGCCTCAAAGTAAGTGCTGACATGGGGCCCCATTTCTAGTGTCCCTCTCCACAGGCCCAGCAGGGGGTGCTGGCAGTGAACCTTTGAAGTAGGAATCCCAGCTCTGCATCTGTGCCTCTCAGCTGGAGAGCTGCAGAGTGTGTGGCCCAGGGGGAGGCTGGTCAGCAGTGACCCTTCTGATGGATTAAGAAGCCCTGTGGGCCACAGGGAGAATCTGTTACAGGCCTCAGAAGCAACGGTGGTTTCCAGTGATATTAGGGGGGATGTGATTTAGAGACTAGTGAAACTTTCCCAGCCCTGTCTTACCCCGGGGGGAAGAAGTAAAGTGCCTCTGCTGTCTCTTGAGATACATATAAATAGAAAGTGTAAAGAACAAAGCTTTAGGGTTGGTATGTATATTGTGTGTATATTAATGACTTGCTATAGGATTTTTCTTTGCAAACTCAGACTAGCTAGGGTGAACAATTGGGTGATCATGTATCTGCTGACTGTATTTCTGCAAGCTTTTGTTTTCACCAAGTTTGGCTGCATCCATCTGCTGTGAAAAGATTTTTAAAAAGTAATTGGGCTTGGCTTTTTTGCAACAGAGCTTTGGGAAGCCCTGCCAGCAGCCCACTCTCTTTTCATATGAGTTTTAAAGGATCCCTGCTATGTCTTCCTTTGTTTCCCAGTTCTCTGTCAGAAATGAAGTAATGGCTACCAGCCACGTCACAGATGAATGGATGACACAAATGGAAATGAGTAGCCTGAACACTTACATTGTCCGCCGTTACATAGCAACGCCCAATGGTGTCCTCAGAATTTATCCTGGTTCCCTCATGGACAAAGCATTTGATCCTACTAGGAGACAATGGTGAGTTTTAGGGGCTTCCATTATCAAAGGTGGGAGACATGGTAAATACATACAATAAAGCAACCTCAGGCCATTAAACTAAAGAAGATACCTTCCTGGTGGTGAAAAATGTTTCTGAATAGTTTTTTCAATGCAGCATTAACAACTGCTGTGTGGGTTTTTTTTTTTTTTTTCTATCTACAGTGTTTTTATCTCTTCATTGAAATTTTGAGCCTGAAATTCTTTATGCTTGGCCATTTTAATTCCTAGTGGTTTGTTGGATTTCTACCTTACGCAAAATGTGTCCCTAGTGGATAGACTTTATTTTACTACACATGATTATGGAATCAAGTTACAGCTTATGTATGACCTGTAAAAAATGAACACATAAATTAAAAAACATTCTTTTACTTTAGGCTTCATTTTGACTTTAATTTTCAAAAGCAAAAGCTAACAATACGCTATAGCAGGGGAGTCAATTGGACATAAGAACAGAAATTCTAGTTTGTCTCTAAAACATCTATACCTGTAACCCTAGCAGTTTGGGAGGCCAAGGCAGGTGGATTGCTTGAGCCTAGGAGTTCGAGACCAACCTGGGTAACATAGCAAAATGCCATCTCTTCAAAAAAAATATAAAAAGTAGTTGGGCATGGTGGTACACAGCTGTAGTCCCAGCTACTCAGGAGGCTGTGGTGGGAAGATTGCTTAAGCCTTGGAGTTTGAGGTTTCAGTGTGCCAAGATCACACCACTGCACTCCAGCCTGGGCAACAGAATGAGACCCTGTCTTAAAAAAAAAAAAAAAAATATAAAAAAAAAAAAAAAAATATATACACTAAGAGCTTAGTAAATGCCCAGGGTATGTACTGAGTTCAGTGTCTCTTTTTAAAGTAAGAAGGAATATCAGATTTTTTTAGCTTCTTGTATTGATGCTATAGTCAGATATAAAAGATGAGAATCCTTTTGCATTTCAGTGTGACACAAACATAATTTATCATAAATATTTTTAGAGTGCTAAGCTCACTTTTCTTTGAAATTTACAGAGTAGAGGTGCATACTCTAAATAACATGACTTTCTTTGGTCTCAATTACCTATTAGGTATCTCCATGCAGTTGCTAATCCAGGGTTGATTTCCTTGACTGGTCCTTACTTAGATGTTGGAGGAGCTGGTTATGTCGTGACAATCAGTCACACAATTCATTCATCCAGGTAATACGTTAATTAACTTTATAGCCATTTCTTAAATGTATCAAGGATATTTTGGAAATCTGAATAGAAGAGTACTGGCACCAAAGCTTAGAGGCAAAAGCGTGACCTTTGAAGTGAAGCAGGCTGGCATTTGAACATCTCTCTCTGTGTCACCTTCAATTCCCTAGCTTTCTCCTGACGTCTATAAAATGGGAATGATACCTATCTCACAAGGAGGTCATGTAAACTGAGTCAGTGAAAGGCTGTTAGCCCTGTTCTTGGCAGCCATGATGACCTTTATGAGAAGAAAAAAGATGTTGGAGTCTAAAGAGCCATTTGAAGAAACATCCAGTTTAAACTGATGAAAGAAGTATCAATAGGAGCCTGGCAATTATGATTGCCAGAGAGTTTCCCAAGTAAAGGAGAATTTTTAATGAAGAAAAACAGGCTGGGTTCATTGGCTCACACTTGTAATCCTAGCACCTTGAGAGGCTGAGGTGGGCAGATCACTTCAGACCAGGAGTTCCAGACCAGCCTGGGCAACATAGTGAGACCCTGTCTCTATAAAACATAAAATAGTCAGGCATGATGGTGTACACTTGCATTCCTAGTTACTCCAGAGGCTGAGGCAGGAGGCTTGCTTGAGCCCCAGGAGTTCAAGGCTGCACTCTAGCCTGGATGACAGTGTAAGACCCTGTCCCCCCGCCCCTCAAAAAAAGAGAGAGAAAGAAAAAGTACCAAGATATCGAATTTATTGCCTTTTGTAGTTGAGTCTAACTCTTTAGAATTAAATAAGTTGTTTATTTGGTTTTCTTTTTATAAAAAAGAAAATGTGTCCTTGAAACTATCTCTTAAAAAATTACTTTTTGAAAATTGATTTTCCTGGAATGCTATATCAATATCACTGTACATGTATTTAGAGCGCTTTATATTTCCTGCTTTTAAGGTTTCAGTTTAAGCTACAGATGTCAGTGAAATGTTGGGTGGGGAAGCAAGTCACACGCATTATTTTAATCCCTTCATTATACAAATAGCTATTTTTTCCTAGCAACCAAGAAAGGCCATATTTTGACTGGTATCTGTAATGATGCCTTCACATTTATAGGAGGCAGATTTTCTTGCTTAAGTCTGTGCTTTTCACTGGTGCTCATTATATGTCAAATGACTGACATTCAGTAGAATTCCTCTAATGGAAGCTCATTGGGAGCAAGAATTGGGAGGCTGTAGATATGGAATTGCAATATCATGGCCTATGTCTCTGTGGGAAACGGGGCCCTGCAGCCAGCCAAATGTTGACTCCTTTGTAGGGTATGATATCTGTCTGACTCTGTCAGCTTCTCCCATCATATAATATTTTACATGCAAACAAGTAAACAGTTACTTAGAACAGATCCCTCAGTGTTTTCATTAACAGACTATGTGTGAAGCACATGCCTATTGATGTCTAAATAAAGTGACTTGTCATCCCTCCCATATATTCTAATGAGTTGAGGAAAAGTAAACAAAGGCTGTTTCTTTTGAGGGGACTGCAGTCACCTTGGTCTTTGATTACAATGAAATGGGCCAGAACTGCTAGAACTGGGCTCTTGAAAATGTTGTTATAGTGTAGGGAATCAAAACCCAGGTGTGCCTTACTCTTTAGGTGACCTAAGTGGCTCTCCTCACCTGGCAGTTTATTATCAAGAGCCATTTGCTTTTCTGTCTGGATGTATTCTTTTTTGTTCAGGAGAGGAAGTGTAGGGGCAGATGTTTATGGTTGTATATGTAGGTTTACATGTTTTTCTTGGGATTCAAGTGGGTGGAGTAATTTTTATTTGGTTTGTTTACAAATATTTATTGTGTCAGTCCAAGTGAATCACGATGGAAATATGATGGATTTTCAAGTTAGAAAAGCCCAGGTTCAGCTGAGTGCAGTGGCTCACGCCTGTAATCCCAGTACTTTGGGAGGCCAATGTGGGCAGATCACCTGAAGTCAGGAGTTTAAGACCAGCCTGGCCGACATGGTAAAAGCCTTTCTCTACTCAAAAATAAAAATAAAAAAATAAAAAATGAGCCATGTGGTGGCACATGCCTGCAATCCCAGCTACTTGGGAGGCTGAGGCACTAGACTCACTTGAACCCGGGAGGCAGAGGTTGCAGTGAGCCAACATTGTACCACTGCACTCCAGCCTGGGCAACAGAGTGAGACTCTGTCTCAGTAAAAAAGGAAAACCCAGGTTCAGATCCCTCATGTGGTTACTTTTACATCATGGGTTGAACCTACACAAGTTTAACTAGAGTATAACAAGAGCAAGAAATGGCAGTTGAAATCCTAGATTCTGCCTCCTGAGTCACTCAGTGAGTGTATATTCCCTGAATAAGTGTCTGCTCTTGCCCTGCACAATATGCAACCCCATGCATCTGGTCGTTTGAATATTTTGCTTACCAGAATGTGATTTTACTATTCGGAGCTGTGTATTTTTCTTTTTCTTAATTTTTAAAATTATTATTATACTTTAAGTTTTGGGGTACACGTGCAGAACGTACAAGTTTGTTACATAGGTATACACGTGCCATGGTGGTTTGCTGCATCCATCACCCCCATCATCTACATTAGTTGTTTGTCTTAATGTTAGCCCTCCTCTGTCCCCAGCAGCAGGCCCCAGTGTGTGATGTTCCCCTCCCTGTGTCCATGTGTTCTCATTGTTCAACACCCACTTATGAGTGAGAACATGCAGTGTTTGGTTTTCTGTTCTGTGTCAGTATTTTTCAATCAACAGAGTTTAGAATGCAAGTCAGCTACTACTTATGGTGCTCAAGCAGAGCAACTGTGGCTTTGATGGATGTATGGATAGATAGGCTTTGCAAAGGTATTTTTTCAAATGATTACTGGCGATTTTGGCCTTCAGCTTGAGAACTTCATCCCTCCTAACATGTGGTTCTACTCCCACAAAGTAGATTTTCCATTTATTATTTGCATGACTATAAACAAATTCCTTTTTACCTTTGATTCCCCGCTTAGGAAAGTGAGATATTAGCGCCTATCTCAAATGATTATTTTTAAGGATTAAATTAAATAATGTATGTCAATCTCTTAGAACAGTGCCTGGTATCTGGTAAGGGCTCAATAAATGTTAAGCACTTTTATAATAATGTTTTGTGACCTCTCTGAGGTCATGTGAAACAGGCTGTAATACCTGCATTAAACTGATAGGATGAGAATTAGAGATGATGCATGTCAAGTGCATAGTACTGTACTTAAAAGGTTGAGTCCCATATAGATGGCAGTTATTTTTATCATGCTATTTTTGCTTTAAACCTCTGGCATTTTAACAGGTCAGAAGAGAAAGCTTAAGCTAATATTCAGCTTGTCACGAAGCAGTCCCATGCACTCAGTTTTCAGAAGTGGTTTGGCTGAGAATTAGAGGCATTTTCTAATTCAACACTCACTTATCAGTTACTCCTAGAAGCTCTCTTGTGATTCTTTCATGCACATTTTTAGTACCCTGAGAATCTGGGTTTGCATTCTTTGGAGAATGGCGATGCTGCTAGAGATGAAATACAATCATTAAGCAAAGGACTGGTTAGATGTGTCTTTGGCCATGAAAATCTCACAGAAGTATCGTAAACAACCTGATCTGTTGTGCTTAGAAATGTAGGTTTGGTGTGATTTTTTTTGTTGTTGTTTCCAATGGCATTCTGTATGAGTTGCTATGATAACAGTGTACCTATCTGAAATGCAGGTGAAAATATGAATCCTAGACTTACATAGGCAACATGCATGCTGTTGCTTGAACATGTTTTTCATTTTGAAGCAGATAGCAGTTATACAAGGGAAGTTTAGAAATAAATTGCCTTATACCAAAATACCTATGGGGTATTTTTCACTGAGGTAGCTATAGTATTGTAGAAAGAGCTAGATGTGGGCATTGGTCTCTCTCTACCATAAATAAAAGGTGATCTGATCTGTCTTTTGTGTTTTTGCCATTCTGAGCCTAATCTTGTCATTTATAAAACCGGAACTATGATTCCGTTCTGGCTTTTTCACAGATAATTAAATGGTGTAAAGTTGCTTGGAAACTCTTGAATGCTCTGCAGATCTAAGAAGGCAGTATAACTTCATGGTTAAGAGTATATGCTTTGGAGTTGAAGACACTAAGTTTAAATCCCTGATTCCACCAGCCCATTGTTGGGTGTCTATAGTCCCAGCTACTTGAGACTGGGGCAGGAGGATCACTTGAGCTCCCAGGAGCGTGAATCTAGCCTGGGCAATATAGCAAGACCCCATCTCTTACAAAAATAATAAATAAATTTCTGCTTCTACTAGTTATTCACTATGTGACCTTGACAAATACCTAATTTCCCCAAGCTTCAGTTTTCTGGAAATTATAATACCATGTAAGATTGCTATGAGAAATAATTAAGATTCTTGTGATTTTTCTTTGAAATTTTTTAATAAATTAGGCCGGTATGTGATGGGAGATGATAGGCTCTTAGAAAGTCCCTATGTTGGGTAAACTGCAAATTGTCAGCAACAAGAGTATGGGAGTTCATTGGTCAAATAGCACATGCCTTCCCAGTTACCCATGAGCATAGCTTAAAAGGAGCCAAGGTTCCAAGTGAGAAGTCCACATTTCTGACACACCTAGCAATGTCTTGAAGTGCATTTTCTCCGAAAGAGTGATAAGTTTATTGTCAACCCATGCCTGAGGGCTCAACTTCACTGTTTAGTTTTCTTTAGCTTAAATTCTTTTTTTTTTTTTTTTTTTTTTTAGCTATTCACTGTAAATACACCATCTCATTTAATCCCAATAACAGCCTTATAAAGTAGGTACTATTATTGACTGCATTTTCATATGAGAAAACTGAAGCTTACAAAGGTTAAACAGCATTCCATAAGTCACATATATAGAAAGCAACAGGGTCAAGTTTGACTTCAGATCTGCTGATTCCAGAGCCAGAAACATTAGCACTGTGTTTTACTGCCCAACTTTCCCTTCCTTGGCTGTTGAGAGTAGCAGGGTGGAATGGAGCAAGTACTGGCCTGTGGACCAGGAGAGTCTCATTCTAGAATAGTGGCGGTGCTCTGAGCAGAGTCAACCTTAATGTTGTGGAAAGAAAACTAGACTAGACATTGTTCCTCCTCAGTTTTCTATGACTTTACACCAGTCAGTTAACCTTTGTGAGATCTGTTTTCTTATCTACAAAATGAAGTAAATAATAAAAGTGTTGCTTAGGAGGATTGTTCTTTATCTAGAGGTCTGATGGAAGTAACCATAGTGGTTATACATCCAACTTCCCACCTGATGCCTCTGCACTCATATTTTTGTCAGTCAAGCCACTCTCTGAACATCATATTTCACAACTGCTCAGGTTTTGGGCCAGTCTTATTTAGACAGTTCTACATTAAGTCTTAAATTTTTTTCTTTCTTAAAATTTCCATGTTGTGTTAAATCAGTCACTTAGTTGATTGTTTTTGTTGTGGGAGAAGTAGGGAGAAACAGTGGGAAAGTATTTCTAATACCAATGTCCCTGTGATTGAACATAGCTTTTATCTTTACATAAGCCATGCCTATGGTTCTCATTGATCTTTTTCACCTAAAGTACACAGCTGTCTTCCGGGCACACTGTGGCTGTGATGGGCATTGACTTCACACTCAGATACTTCTACAAAGTTCTGATGGACCTGTTACCAGTGTGTAACCAAGATGGTGGCAACAAAATAAGGTAAGCCCTTTAGGGATGCTATTTCTTTTCCAGCTGCAGAAATTTAAAAATAGATGTCAGGTATCTGTAGTTGAATGGTCAAGTCTAGAAATTGAATTTATAGTCTGAGTGTCCTATTAAGAAGGTTTTTGTTCTTTTTCTCTTCTTTCATTTTTCCAAGATTTTCTTTAGGATTTGGACAGACTGATTCTACACACAACAAGAAAAATAACTGCAGCATGGAATGTACCAAAAGCTCTTGTTTCCCTGAAAGTCAGTAATTAGAGGCTTCCCCTATCTTTGGTACTAGAAAGACCAGAGGGAACTCTTGGGTTGGACTTTTGATGTTCACTTTGTCATTAAACCAAAGTCTTTGTGACATTTTCAGCTGCTTAGACTGTTCCTTTTACATTTCCTCAGAAAGAGACCATGGAACCAAAACTCTCTGCCTCCTGAATTTCAAAAGCACATGTCTGATCAAAGCAAGGGCATTCCCTTGATTTAATGCAGGTCGCTTTTAAAAATAGCTTTCTTAGTTCCATCTCATGGTTCACTTCGTGTCATTGGTCCTGATGAGGAAATGCGGAATTCCTGGCAAACTGGTATCACTAATGTAAAGTAAAATAAAGCAAAATATAGTCTTGATTAAAGCAGTTCTATCTTCATTTATTGTTTCTATCAAATATGGTAGTCCCCCTCCTATCTCTGGTGTCGCTTTGCAAAGGTTCAGTTACCCACAGCGTAATACAATATAGAGAGAGAAAGACTGCATTCACATAGTTTTTATTACTGTTATAATTGTTCTATTTTATTATTAGTTAATGTTGTTAATCTCTTACTGGGCCTAGTTTATAAATTAAACTATCATAGGTAAGTATATACAGGAAAAAAACCATGTATATAAGGTTCAGTACTGTCAGCACTTTCAGGCATCCATTGGGGGTCTTAGAATATATCTTCCACAGATAAGGGAGCAGGACTACTATATACTTTTATACATCCCCTGCATGTTGTTATTTTGTGTGTATTTATCATTGGAAGAAGAAATTATATGGCTTACTTAAAATCTGTTGGTATAAGTACTTAAGTCTACTTCCTTCAGGATCTGCCTCTCTGGAAAAAAACAATAAACTTCCCATTCATCCCTCCTTGCAAAAGGTCTGAGTCCATCTTACTTGGACTGGGTGGGCACATTCTTTATGGGTACATTCTGGTGACCACAGAGTTGGGTGTAACTCTCACCTTTACCTGTATCCTAGGTGATCCACAGCCTCAAAATTGTGTACCTGTCTACCTGCCTGCAAGCTTCCCTTCATATTTCCAATGAGTAGTTACTGAGAACCTGAGATAAATCCAATTTGTTTCAGGGCTGGCAAGATAAATACTCTCTGAATATGTTTAAAAAAACAAAAAAATAGCTGATATGAATGAGGGGCATCACTTGTTTTGGTACAGATGCTTCATAATGGAGGACAGGGGTTATCTGGTGGCGCACCCAACTCTCATCGACCCCAAAGGACATGCACCTGTGGAGCAGCAGCACATCACCCACAAGGTATTTGTCACAACGCTGAGCAGCTCAGTTCTCCAACCACCTGCAGCTCACTACATGGCATATGTCTTCTGTTCTCTTTGGCCTTGGTAGGAGCCCCTGGTAGCAAATGATATCCTCAACCACCCCAACTTCGTCAAGAAAAACCTGTGCAATAGCTTCAGTGACAGAACAGTCCAGAGGTTTTATAAATTCAACACCAGCCTTGTGGTAAGTTGATCTGATTAACACTCTCATTTTTCCATCCCATTATGGAGCATAAACTGGAATAATGGCTAATGTCTAAATATTATCCTTACCTGTTTCATTGCCTTAGAATTACAGAATGATAAGAAGAGACGGGACCTTCGTTCTTGTTTCCAGTTTGATGATTGGTAGATACAAAGCTCAGAGTAGAAAAGTGAATGTTTTAAGGTCTCACAGTTGGTATTTTGTTTTGGTTTTGTTTGTTTAAAGACTTACCCAATCTAAACCCTTTGAAATATCTGCTGAAGTTGGTTCCCACACTCTTGTGTAAATATATGTGGCACCATGTGTTCCTCTCTTCCTGTCTTCTAGAGATCACTCGGGCTCCTTAAATTCCCAAGGCCAAGTTAGGTCAGTTCCTGATCATTTGCCCTATGAGATGGGAACTCTCATGTAAATCATCTGAACATAATGTCTTTTTTTTTAGCTTAGAGTACTCTGTATAATTTGAGCTGCTGCAAATTTACCTGGTTATGGTTAAAGATCTTAAGGACATTCTCATTAATTTATAAATAATCCTAGTTGGGAGAAAGCAAAAATGGGGAATGATAGAACATTCAAAAAGCTACTTACAGGAAGTAGGTTTTTTATTTAGAATAGGCATTTATGTCAGTCATTAAGTGTGTAATTTTTTTAAAGTACTGGGTAAAGAAAATGTGGCATATATATACCATGGAATACTATGCAGCCATAAAAAACAATGAGTTCATGTCCTTTGCAGAGACATGGATGAATCTGGAAACCATCATTCTCAGCAAACTGACACAAGAACAGAAAACCAAACACTGCATGTTCTTACTCATAAGTGGGTGTTGAACAATGAGAACACATGGACACAGGGAGGGAAACATCACACTCTGGAGTCTGTTTTGGGGTGGAGGGCTCGGGGAGCAATAGCAGGGGGTGGGGAGTTTGGGGAGGGCTAACATTAGGAGAAATACCTCATGTAGGTGAATGGGGGATGGAGGCAGCAAACCACCATGGCATATGTAACAATCCTGCAGGATCTGTACATATACCTCAGAACTTCAAGTATAATTTTTTTAAAAAATTGAAAATTATATAATATCAAAAAAAAAAATCCTAAACTGAGTCTCAAAAACTCTTATTGCAGAAAGCAATTATCTGGTGGAAGAGAAGAGTTTTAAAAAATGAATATGTTAATAGAATAGTGTGTTCAAAGCAAGGGAAGTCATTATTACCCTGCTGAGACGCCATACCATTTTGAGGAGCACTCTCTTTAAAGAAATCATTGACAGTTGAGACTGCCAAGTAAAGGTCTCATAGGAAAGTCTGACTTATTCTGTATATCTTCTATCATTTATGCAATGGTTTCTGGAGTCTTCAGCACACAAAGCCAGGATACTCAGGTAGATAATGTTCAAAAGGCTAATTTGAATAATTTAATAGCCCAGGTTATTCCCAAATGGAATTAGAGCATTCCTGGGTATTGGCACTATCAGGACTCCAAGCCTGTGTTATTGCTTGTATTCTAGAAGTGGGTGTCTTCCAGACAGTAAGAAATTCATGTAGACCTCTAAAAACCCATTCAGTGCTATGATTCTCAGAACCAAGCTCCTCCTCATCATGCATATATATAGGATGAATGGCATGGAAACAAGCCTGGAGTAAAATAATTTGCCTAGTGTATCTGACACACATGCAGAAAAATGATTACACACAACTCTACAATACCACTTTGTAATCTTTGATTTTCTAACACAGTAAACAAAATTGGCAATTCAAGAAACTTGCTATCACATTTTCTTGTTATGGAATGAAGAAAAGGGATGCTTTCTTTAGTTGGATTATTTAAATATTCTAGAAGCAGAAACTTACCTCTTAGAGAGGTTTGATTTTTAAATAATTTTATTATTCTATAACGAAAAAGATTCATCATCCAAAAAAGGAAATACATGATTTGTGGTTAATTAGATTTGCATGTGAATACATTTTAAACTATTCCTTACCTGAAAATTGTCTTTTTTTTTTCCCATT
>NW_022436976.1:21262541-21265442 GCF_009761245.1 Sapajus apella | reverse complement strand
ATTCTCGTTGGTTTCGAAGAACATCTTTATTTCTGTCTTCATTTCATTGTTTATCCAGTCAACATTCAAGAGCAAGTTGTTCAGTTTCCATGAAGCTTTGTGGTTCTGGGTTAGTTTTTGAATTCTGAGTTCTAACTTGATTGCACTGTGGTTTGAGAGACTGTTTGTTACGATTTCCGTTCTTTTGCATTTGCTGAGGAGTGATTTACTCCCAATTATGTGGTCAATTTTAGATTAGGTGTGATGTGGTGCTGAGAAGAATGTATATTCTGTGGATTTGGGGTGGAGAGTTCTGTAAATGTCTATTAGGTTTGCTTGGTCCAGGTCTGAGTTCAAGTCCTGGATATCCTTGTTAATTTTCTGTCTGGTTGATCTGTCTAATGTTGACGATGGGGTGTTAAAGTCTCCCACTATTATTGCGTGGGAGTCTAAGTCTCTTTGTAAGTCATTAAGAACTTGCCTTATGTATGTGGGTGCTCCTGTATTGGGTGCGTATATATTTAGGATCGTTAGCTCTTCTTGTTGCATTGATCCTTTTACCATTATGTAATGTCTCTCTTTGTCTCTTATGATCTTTGTTGCTTTAAAGTCTAATTTATCAGAGATGAGAATTGCAACTCCTGCTTTTTTTGCTCTCCATTTGCTTGGTAAATCTTCCTCCATCCCTTTATTTTGAGCCTTTGTGTATCCTTGCATGTGAGATGGGTTTCCTGGGTACAGCACACCAATGGGTTTTGGCTTTTTATCCAATTTGCCAGTCTGTGTCTTTTGATTGGGGCATTTAGTCCATTTACATTTAGGGTTAATATTGTTAAGTGCAAATTTGATACTGCCATTTTGGTGCTAGCTGGGTGTTTTGCCCTTTAGTTGAGCTGGCACTTGTTGTTCCTTTATATGTGTAGAGCCTCTTTCAGGAGCTCTTGTAGAGCTGGCCTGGTGGTGACGAAATCTCTGAGTACTTGCATGTTCCCAAAGGATTTTATTTTTCCTTCACTTATGAAGCTTAGTTTGGCTGGATAGGAGATTCTGGGTTGAAAGTTCTTTTCTTTAAGGATGTTGAATGTTGGCTCCCACTCTCTTCTGGCTTGTAGGGTTTCTGCTGAGAGATCTGCTGTGAGTCTGATGGGCTTTCCTTTGTGGGTAACCCGACCTTTCTCTCTGGCTGCCCTTAGTATTTTCTCCTTCATTTCAACCCTGGTGAATCTGATGATTATGTGCCTTGGGGTTGCTCTTCTTGACGAATATCTTTGTGGTGTTCTCTGTATTTCCTGGACTTGAATGTTTACCTGCCTTGCTAGATTGGGGAAGTTTTCCTGAATAATATCCTGAAGAGTATTTTCCAGCTTGGATTCATTCTCTGTGTCGCATTCCGGTATGCCTATCAAACATAGATTAGGTATTTTCACATAGTCCCACATTCCTTAGAGATTTTGTTCATTCCTTTTTACCCTTTTTTCTCCAGTCTTGCCTTCCCGTTTTATTTCATTGAGTTGATCTTCGACCTCTGATATCCTTTCTTCTGCTTGGTCAATTTAGCTGTTGATAGTTGTGCATGCTTCGTGAAGTTCTCGTGTTGCGTTTTTCAGCTCCATCAATTCACTTATATTCCTTTCTATTTTGTCCATTCTCGTTAGCATTTCGTCTAATCTTTTTTCAAGGTTCTTAATTTCTTTGCATTTGGTTAGAGCATGTTCTTTAAGTTCACAGAAGTTTCTTACTACCCACCTTCTGAAGTCTGATTCTGTCATTTCATCACACTCGTTCTCCCTCCAACCTTGTTCCCTTGCTGGTGAGGAGTTGTGATCCCTTGTAGGAGGAGAGGTGTTCTGGTTTTGGGTGTTTTCATCATTTTTGTGCTGGTTTCTTCCCATCTTTAAGGATTTATCCATGTGTCGACTTTGTAGTTGCTGGCTTTCAGATTGGGTCTCAAATCTTTCAGATTGACGTTCTGTTTGTTGATGATGAGGTTATTTCTGTTTCTTGGTTTCCTTCTGACAGTCTGGCCCCTCTGCTGTAGGTCTGCTGAGGTTCTTTCCAGGCCCTGCCTGCCTGGGGTTCACCTGCAGCGGCTGCTGAACAGTAAGGGTTGTTACCAGTTTTCTTCTTCTGCTATCTTTGTCCCAGAAGGATACCCGCCTAGTGTCAATCTGATCTCTCCTTTATGAGGTGTCTCTTTGGATATAAAGGGGTCAGGGAGCTGCTTGAGGAGATGGTCTCTTCTTTGTAGGAGCTCAAATGGTGAGCTGTGAGCTCTGTTGTTGTTCATTCAGAGCTGCTGGGCAGGTACGTTTAGGTCTGCTACAGCAGAACTCATAAACTGCTTTTTGTTCCCAGGTGCTCTGTCCCAGAGATTTAGGGCTTTATTTATGAGTTTGCATTATGCTGCTGCCTTCTTTTTTTTTTCCTTCAGGCCTGCCCTGCCCAGCAAGGAGGCAGCCTAGTCACTGTCTGCCTGTAGAGGCTTTGCTGAGCTGCTGTGGGCTCCACCCAGCTGCCTTGTGAGCTTCCCTGCAGTCCTGTTTATATGGGTGTAGTTAGAACTGCTTTGGCGATGGTGGCCTGCCTCTGTTGAGGCGAAGTCTCTCTGCTGTGGCGGGTTGCCTTGGCAACGGCGGGCTGCCTCAGCATTGGCTGACTACCTCCGTAGTGGTGGGCTGCCTCGGTAATGGCGGACGCCTCTCCCCCACAGAGCTGGACTGTCCAGGGTTCAGCTGCGCTTGCTGTGAAACTCTCAATCCAGAGTTTCTGGTTGCTGTTCTTTTGTGGGGGTGGGACCAACCGAGCCTGATCGCCTGGCTCCCTGCCTCAGAGCCTTTTTTAAGTTTGTGTTCCAGTCGCCTGTTGAAGAGGCGCTGGGTCTGTTTGTTTTCCCCTGCAGCCACTCACTGCGCTGGCTTAAAC
>NW_022436976.1:21235248-21262441 GCF_009761245.1 Sapajus apella | reverse complement strand
GGGGCAAAGCAGTGGCACCGGCCGGCACAACCGTGCTGGCCGAAACAGCCGCACTGGCTGGGGACCTATGGAGCTCCTCCGCCTGGGAATTTCCTAGTCTGTGGGCATTTTATAAAAATGCGGCATCCACTCACCCTCTGCGCTTTCACTGGGAGCTGCAATCCTGAGCTGTTCCTAAACAGCCATCTTGGATCCTCTCGAAAATTGTCTTTTATTACTTCTTGAAGTGTTCGTTTTCCTGATATATTGTTTGTGTTCAGAAAAAACACATTCTAAAAACAGCTATAAAATTTATATTTGTATAAGCATAGTTAAAAGAATACATAATATATGCTCAGCTGTTCAATGGGAGTTATCTCTGATAAGATTATGAATAATATTTTCTAAATTTTTAACAATGACTATATTTTTTTAACAGTGACTTTGTAATCAGAAACATTTTATATTAAGCTATTTTCCACAGGTAGTTGAAGAGTTGCTTTTACCAAGGTAGGGCTGAGTCTTGGCATTGCTGTCTGTTGTTTCTAATATCTTGGTTGTTCTGTAGGGGGATTTGACAAACCTTGTGCATGGCAGCCACTGTTCCAAATACAGACTAGCGAGGATCCCAGGAACCAACGCGTTTGTTGGCATTGTCAATGAAACCTGCGACTCCCTTGCCTTCTGTGCTTGCAGCATGGTGGACCGGCTCTGTCTCAACTGTCACCGGTAAGAATGCAATGGATCAAAGTCTATGTTCACCACACTGTTTAATATTTCAACTGATGTCAGGCACTCTGAAGTGCAAAATAAACAGGAAGTGCTGGTGTGTGTCCTGAAGAAAAGTCACAGTTACAAAGGCATTTAGAGCTGTGCTGTTTGCAGCATCCTTGGCCAAAGAACAATGGATTGAGACCAATTATATGTGTAACCTTTGGCTGTAACTTCTTTTTTACTATCCTTTTAAACTAGCTCAGAGCTTCATTATTTTGCTTCTCTAGTACATGTGCAACATACAGTTTGCTATTGACCTTCTGCATAGTAACTTTCTTTTTTGCCTTTCAGAATGGAACAAAATGAATGTGAATGTCCTTGTGAGTGCCCTCTGGAGGTCAATGAGTGCACTGGCAACCTCACCAATGCAGAGAATCGGTAAGATAATTAACACTAATAATAATAATACATGTATATACATGTGGGTCTCTTACAGATTTGTTTTGAGTTAGGGTGTATAAAGATGATTCATGCTAATGATGGAACTGTTCAGTGAGCTAGAATTCAAGCTCCGTAGTACCACAAAATGATGTCTGTTTCGAGATTTAAATTTAAATGCTGTAAAAGTATTAAGAGTGTATGTACTACATATAAAAAAAAGTGAGACCGTTTCAAGCATTTACTATCTACCATATGTCGAGTACTTTATGCACATTAAGTCACTTAGTGTTTTAATTAACCCTGTGATAAATATGCAGGTGTTTTCACATACGTATTATGTGTTCACACATAATGCAGCTTTATTTTTTTATATCAGTGACAAGTTTTAACGCCAGGAAAATAAATTGTGATAAACCCCTTCTCTAGAAACGAAGAGTGTCATGTGTGTTTGTATTGTGTATGTATGTTCGTTTCTTGAGATATAGTCTTGCACTGTTGCTCAGGCTGGATTACAGTGGCATGATCATGACTCACTGCATCCTCTGCCTCCAAGGCTCAAGCCATGCTCCCACCTTTCCACCTCCCTAATAGCTGGGACTACAGGCTTGTGATTCCCAAGCCTGTCTAAATTTCTTGTTGTTATACTACTTCTTGTAGAGGTGAGGTTTCATCATGTTGCCTAGGCTGTTTGTACATAAAGATAAATAAATTGAACCTCAGAGTTATTAAGTAATCAATCCAAGGTTGTACTAAATGACAAGGCCAGGATTCAAACCCAAATCTGTCTGACTGCTGTTAAGGACCAGGAGCATGGGTCTGCAATGTGGGTAGTGGTGATGGTCTTAACCTCCAGACTTGTCTCCTGCACAGAAACCCGAGCTGTGAGGTGCACCAGGAGCCGGTGACATACACAGCTATTGACCCTGGACTGCAAGATGCTCTTCACCAGTGTGTCAATAGCAGGTGCAGTCAGAGGCTGGAAAGCGGGTAAGCAAAACTTAGTAAAGAATTAAGCTTTTCCAGCTAATATTTATTATTCCCACTCTTCATGTTTTAAATGTATATCAGTTTTTCAGATCTGAAACTGATTTCCATAAGCCTTTTATCCACCAGATTAAATGTTGTCCCATTCCCACTTATTACTCCTATTTAGTGTGTGTACCGTGTGTTAGTAGCCCCATCTGTGAGTGGGAGTTTTCCTTGAAATAAAAGAAGTGTGAGAGGCCATGGCATAAAGCAGCAAGGCAAGGAAAGAGGAACCTATGAGGTCCAGAAGCAGAACCCAGTCATCAAGGCTCTAGGTGTGATATTTTGAAGCTCATTTATTTTCCTTTCTTAGGAAACACATCTGCTTCATGAGAGTTTTGAGAACTAAAAACGACATGTTCCCTGCTCTCTCCCCACTCCTCAGGTGGGATTGGGGGTTTTGGCACTAGACATTATGTAAATAGTGGCTGTGGTAGACAAAGTGAAGGTAAATTGGTAATAAGTTTATTGTAGCCGCAGGTTGCCATTTTATTAAACAGTGTTTAGAAGGAATAGCTTACTCTATTTTGGGTATGTATTTTAGCAAAGGAATTGTGGCATCAAACTGATTAATTTGGAATGTTATACAGTAGCCTCAAGTCAATTAGGTTTGGAAAATGCTGACACTGCATATATTCTCTTAAGACAGTCACAATGTGTGTAACACCCTAAAGGCTCTAAGAAATTGGCAGTGAGGAAATCTGTGGTAACTGGCCAAGTATTTCCAAACGTATTTGACTTTCTAATTATTTTTCTAAATAACCACACACTTGAGGGATGTTAGGCTGAAGTCTGCCAAACATTGGGGTCATTTCTATTTGGTCTTTTAAGATGATTTTGAATCGCCCTGCATTAATCCATGATGTGTGGATGTCATAAGTTAATACACAGAGAGCAGTTTTATTTCTCTCCTTTCTAAGTTGTTAAGAGGCATAAAACAGTTATCCCCTGGCAGTCTATTGCTGTTCTCATTTTATAAGGAAAGGAAACTAAAGCTCAAGAAATTCACAGCACTATAAGTAGTGGAGATCCTGAGAGCAGTCTGATGCCCAAGCTTAAATGCTGTCCCCTGCCCCACACTGCTTTGTAGAAGGCTAAGTGTTGTCTTTCTGGCAGGGACTGTTTTGGGGTGCTGGATTGTGAATGGTGCATGGTGGACAGTGATGGAAAGACTCACCTGGACAAATCCTACTGTGCCCCCCAGAAAGAATGCTTCGGGGGGATTGTAGGAGCCAAAAGTCCCTACGTTGATGACATGGGAGCAATAGGTATGTTTGTTGGATGCCCCAACAATTTGATAATTGAATATACAATTTCTTGCCTATATACTAGGACATCTTAAAATAATCCTCCACCCAACTTCCCTGATTCCTTTGCTGGTAGTCTTTAGTTACAAAACCAAAGCAGATAAATACCTTCACAGCTGGTTAAATATTCTGTGCAGAGAGAATGAGTGACCATCTGTCCTGCCAAATTTTGCAAGCCTGGAATTCATTCCCATAAAGCTTGTTTTGAGAACTATTAGGCCTGGTTTCCGCATGGCCGAACTCTGGAGTCTGTTTGGATATGCATGCCAGCTGTCAGAAGCACAGGGCCGTGTACAGAGTGATCACTGCATGTCTAGTTCCTACTAAAACCCTCACTCAAAACTTTTGCAAGGTAGAAGTCTTATGGCTACAAATAAGTATTTGGTACCTTGGAGTCAACAGAAGCCAGAGCTACCCAGTGCAGCTGGGACAGCTTAGGATGAAGCACAGGGACACCATAGAGTAGAGAGCCCCTGGGATCAGTCTCCTAGACTTCAAAAATACTGCCAAGATGAGATCACTCACCTGAGATTTTTTTCAGTGTCTTTGCAGAATTGGCACCAAGTCCTAATTCTTCGATGAGTAGAGTCAAATATTTAAATCCTTAGTTAATACCTTGATTTTTAACATCACTTCCATCAGCCTGCCTAGAAGAAGAAAAGTTCATAGATGAGGAGAGATTTTGAGCTTGTAGGTTACTCCTGAACCTAGGTGGGGTACAGTGAAAGTGACTTGGCTGCAAGAAATGACTTTATATGCCCACCCGCAGTTTCCTATCTGGAAAGCACAAATGGCCTTTTAAAGGAACTCTACAGCTTTGAAATTTGGTCTGGTTAGCACATATTTATTGGACTTGGTGCCTTGTATTTCAGTGGTTACTCTGTACTAGGTGACTTTTCCCCTCTTCCAAGAGTAACTCACACCCCAGGGAGCTAGGACTCTGTTGGTGTTGGGTGCTGCCTGTGTAAGCAGTCCTTCTGGTCTGCTCACTCTTTGCGGCAGTCCTTGCCATTTTTGCTCCTGGTCTGCCTAGCAACCAACACTGGAGAACAAGGAATTAAACAGAGCCTCTCCTCCTACATTCCCATGCCTCGTCTTTGAGGAACTCAAAGCCTAACTGAGCATCTGTTTATCTTCCCCCAACCCCCTTCCCACTCTGTTCCCTCCGATCTCACCACCCCCACTTTCTTCCCCACTTGGGAAATCTTAACAAGGAACATCTTCTTGCTATTTCACTGAAGGTGATGAGGTGATCACATTAAACATGATTAAAAGCGCCCCCGTGGGTCCTGTGGCTGGAGGGATCATGGGATGCATCATGGTTTTGGTCCTAGCAGTGTACGCCTACCGCCACCAGATTCATCGCCGGAGTCATCAGCATATGTCTCCTCTTGCTGCCCAAGGTGAGTTCAAAATGAATCCCACAGGAGAGGCAGCAGCCAGGCTAGAAGGACAGTGGCCAGTTGTGTCAGCCTCTAGGAATTGTCAGAACAGTGCTACATTTTCGGCTTCTGTGGAGTCATTTTGGAAGTCCCCGAAGCCTGCTTTCTTCTTCAGTGCCTAAACCCTGCAAGCTCTATGTTGATCCCCAGAAAAATCCGTGGATCTTCTTACCAGCATTAGCCCCCAGTGGCCTGACTCTGCAATAAGTCTGTCAGGGGAGCTGGGATGCTGGGTGGGAAATTTTATCACTTGTGCTGCCCTTGCAATTTCAAAAAGACAGGCAAATCAAAGATACCCCAGATCAGTAATGGCAAGAATATAATCTGTTCTATTGCAGCTGCCATTATGTAGTGTGAATAAACACACATTTGAATAATCGTATCTCTTAAAATACGGTAAGTCAACCGGGCACAGTGGCTCACGCCTGTAATCCCAGCAGTTTGGGAGGCTGAGGTGGGTGGATCATTTGAGGTCAGCAGTTCAAGACCAGCCTGGCCAACATGGTGAAACCCTGTCTGTACTAAAAATACAAAAATTAGCCAGGCATGCTGGCACACAGCTGTATTCTGAGCTACTTAGAAGGCTGAGGCAGGAGAATAGCTCGAACCCAGGAGGTGGAGGCTGCAGTGAGCCAAGATCGCACCACTGCACTCCATTCTGGGCAACAGAAGGAGACTCCATCTGAAAAAAAAAAAAAAAAAAAACAGGAGAAGTCATCAAAGCCAAGTACAAAATGATTCACCTATAATCATGGCCTCAATACCATGTGCAGTATCCATACTCTGTTTAAGTGCAGTATCTATATTCTGTTTGCAGGGAACAAAACCATTTAATGGCCATCTCCATCATCCTAAAACCCCAGCCCCCAGGGTTGTGTTGACCTGACCTTTTTGGAGATGAGGTTAACTCATCTTCCTGGCCACTTAGCTCACTCTAACAGCTGTAATGACAGGTTGATGTTAAAACATTTCACTATGGCCACAAGCCGGAAGGGGGATCATGGAGTAATGTTGCCTGATTTAGTAACAGGGATAATCACCATGTGCTTTCCCTTTGGTGAGATTCAGCTGGACTGAGGATGACTGTCATCTAGCGTTAGCTTATGTCTGGCCTTTTAGAGGCTTTTGTTGTACCATTTCACCAACAGTCAATCATGTTTTCGATCCCTTTCCTTCTGTTTTAGTACTTAGTAGAGGATTAAAGATTTCTTGGCCTCAATCATCAACTTCTTTTCTCCTCCCTTTTCAGAAATCAATTTCAGGTTCTCTCTTGATTACTTGTTCTTGTTTGGATTCCTGCTCTCTCATCCTTTAAAAAAAAAAATGGGGCATCAGTTCATTCCCTTCTAAGATGAGATTCATTCTTGATGGAATGCTGTCACCCAGCCATCAAACGAGCGCTCAGCAGGGTATTAAAGCGGGTGATTTTGTTTGATTAAATAGTCATGTTTCTCTCTTTTTAATGATGGGTAGAAATGTCAGTGCGTATGTCCAACCTGGAGAATGACAGAGATGAAAGAGACGACGACAGCCACGAAGACAGAGGCATCAGTGAGTATTCAGCTGCCTTGCTGCAGAACGTGTCAGCAGGAGGCTAATCCAGAATAAATATTCTTTCTTATATCCTTTTGGCTTGTATTAAAATTTAAGAAGCTTTGACACAGTGGCTGGGTTTTTTTTAGTTGTTTTTTTCCATCTTTTTTTGTTAGGAATGTGTGTAGGTCTTTGCTTTGTTTTAGAGAATCTCGAAAGATTTTATGACGTTATTTTTTGCATTAAGTATATTGGCCTAAAACGGCTCACCGTTAACTTTCTTTCTCTTGCTCATATTTTCCAACCATAGTAATTTAGAAAAGGAAGCTTCAGGTATGCATTTTTTTTTAAACTCCCTTAACTAGTATGTATAACTCAGGGAGGGAAAAAGAGCATTTTCTTTATCAAAAGAGAGTTCCATTAGTGTTAAGACACCCTGGCCTTCACCTACTGGAGCATGCCTTCCCGATGCATGTTGGAGAGACGTAATTAAGTACCTCTCACTGCACCGGTTCTAAAATCAGCACCCCAGTCCCCAGGATTATTAAAAAATTATTATTCTGGCTTTCCAAAGAGAATTCTCCCAGGATGTGAATGAGCCCTCTCAGAGCAAATGTGCTTGAAACAACTGAGACACTGGCATAAGAGTGACATTAACTGTCCTTGACTTCCCACAGTCAGCAACACTCGGTTTATAGCTGCGGTCATCGAACGACATGCACACAGTCCAGAAAGAAGGCGTCGCTACTGGGGTCGATCAGGAACAGAAAGTGATCATGGTAAGGCCTAGATTCCTGCACTTGAAGCCCTGAGGAACCTCGTGTACTCCTGTGGGATGGTGCACACACCCACCTCCCTCTCTTTTTGTTCCGTGCTTAAGTAAATTATTTTGACGTGGTTTTCCAAAAAGACACACACCCCAGCACGCCACTGGTTTCTAAGAGTGCAGGGACAGTTTTGCTTATGTCTCAGCACTCCTCTGGGCACACGGATTGCTTCCAAGTTTTCCGCCATACAGAAGGATTCATATTGTTTAAATGGAGCCTACTTGCCACCCCACTTGCTTTTCCATAAAATCAGCATCCTCTTAGGTCCTGCTCTCCAGCATTGGCTGGCAAACAGCAGGATCTTTAAGGACTTTTTCAGCCACGTCCCCTTGTGGCATGACAAGAATCTGTGCTGTCCTCCAGCATTCTCTTGCCCTGACCTCTGGCATGGTCTGAGAAGCTCAGAGAAGGCTTCAGCAAAGAAGCAAGAAGCAACATTTGCACTGAACCTTGAGGGGTGGTTAGAGAAAAGGTAGGGGCAAAGAATATTAGAGGCCAAAGGACCAGTGTGCACAAAGTCATGGGGTGGTATAAGTGCCTATAAGATGCTCAGGAAGGGTCAAGGCTGAATCGTGAAGAGGCGCCAGGTACTAGGCAACTTATGAAATCCACGTGCTCTGCCAAAGACTTGGCCGTCCCACGTGGCTTCTCTCCTCAGCGTCCATATTGCTCATTGTTGCAAAGAACAGCAGATGTATCCCAGTCTGTAAGCATCACTGCCACAGTTCCACAAAAATATAACAGGCGTGGGTAGTGTTTTTCCTGCCCTTGTAAAATCTTTTCATTTTTTTAAGATAGCTGTTTAATTTTCCAGAAATTTGTATTTTCCTCCCAGAATCAGGTCCTTTTTTTAATACATAAATAATATATTTAAGCCTTTTTTACTTAGCTTTTTCCACACCTGTCCTGGGGGGGGCGGGGAATAAAAGTCCTCAAACAGTATATTCCCTGCACCTATGCTAAAAAAAAAAAAAAAAAAAGCAGAAACAGATATTCCTCAAAGCAATCCATGTCACCTTTTACGCTACAGCCAGGTTCTGAAACTCCCTTTGGCAAACAAGAACAGCTAAAGCTCTGTTTTTTAAATGGGGGACTGTTAATTCGGGCTTTGAATGACATTATTCCCACCAACTAAATAGAAACTTTGGGTTTCTATGGAGAACCACAGCAGAACTTAAATTTTTCAGTTTCTTTGACTTTGGGCTTTTTTCCCTACAAACCTTTGAACCTGCATAAATTCCTGCTGCCAGGCAGTTCTGTGCCTTCTCCTTTGAATAGTAAAACAGGTTTGAGGCTACTAAAGTTCAACAGAAATAATTTCTTATTCAACAGAAACACTGAATCCTTTTCCTCGCTCTCAAATACTGAATCCTTTTTCTCTCTCTCCCTCAGTAGAAATTGCATCAATACCAAATTGGGATTCTAAGTGATATTTATGATGTTCTACTAGCCTCTCCCATTGTCTTAGTAAATGGCCTATGAAGCAACAGCTTAGATAAAAGGAAGCGTTCGATGTCACTATCTGAACACCAAGGCATCTGGCACAGGGCTTGGTTCCTTTCATTTTTCACCATAATTGGATCCCTGTTATCCCCAAGGAATGAAAAATAGTTCCTCGTGCAGACAGAATGCAACACTAAAGGAAGGGGAGGGCATTGACACTCCCCATATTCCAAATGCATCATAAAATCAATAGAATTTAAGTGTATGTTGGCATCCCTTGAACCTATACGTGGGTCACTAAAAATGGTGGCATTGAGTTAATGTCCCTGTGATGCCTAGAGGCGAAGATACATACATACATTAAACAAGGAAATCTAACTCTTTTGTCAGCACACTTCTTGCTCATCTGCATATGCTCTACTCTCCTATTTGGTGAATGTAGTGGCATTTGCTATACATAGCTATGCACTGCATAACAACACTTCACATATACTGCAGGGATCCTGTAGATTATAATGGAGCTGAAAAATTGCTATTGCCTAGTGACATCTTGATGATCCTGACCCTGTGTAGGCCTTGGCTAATGTGTGTGTGTGTGTGTGTGTGTTTCTTTTTCTTTCTTTCTTTTTTTTTTCTTTTGAGATAGAGTCTTGCTCTTGTTGCCCAGGCGAGAGTGCAAAGGCGCGATCTTGGCTCACTGCACTTCAAAACTGTATCATTTATTACATATTAAGGATCTCATTTGTGGTAAAATTATTATTATTTTTTTTTGGTGTGTTACCTGTCATTTAGTTATATTCGTGGATTTTGGGGGTTTTTTTTTTGGAGACAGAGTCTTGCTATGTCGCTCCAGGCTGGGGTGCAATGACATGATCTTGGCTCACTGCAATCTCCATCTGCCGGGTTCAAGCAATTCTCCTGCCTCGGCCTCCTGAGTAGCTGGGATTACAGGTGCCCACCACCACACCTGGCTAATTTTTATATTTTTAGTAGAGGCAGGATTTCACCATGTTGGCCAGGCTGGTCTCGAACTCCTGACCTCAGGTGATCTCTCCATCTCAGCCTCCCAAAGTGCTGGGATTACAGGCGTGAGCCACTGCACCTGGCTGTGTCTTAGTTTTTAACCAAAAAGTTTTAAAAGTAAAATGTAAAAATTTTTAAAGTGGAAAAAAAGCTTATAGAATAAGGATATAACAAAAGAAAATACTTTTGCACAGCTGTACCTTGTGTCTGTATTTTAACCTGTTATTACAAAATAGTCAAAAAGTTTAAAAGTTTATAAAGCAAAAAAGTTACAATAAACAAATGTTTATTATTGAAGGAAGAAAAAACTGTTTAATAAATTGAGTGTGTAGTGTTTTTAAAGTCGACAGTAGTGTACATTAATACTCTAGGCCTTCACATTCACTGACCACTCACTGGCTCACACAGAGCAACTACCAGTCCTGCAAGCTCCATTTACGGAAGTGCTTTATACACGTGTACCATCTTTTAAAATCTTTTATACCATATTTTTCTTGTACCTCTTCTGTGTTTAGATACATAAGTAGCTATAGTATTACCTACGGTATTGTGTGCAATTGTGTTGCAGCTGCCTGCAGTATTCAGTACAGTAACATGTAGTACAGGTTTGTAGCCTAGAAGAATAGGTTATACCATACAGCCGAGGTGTAGTAGGCTATACTATCCAGGTTTGTGTAAGTACACTCTGACATTTGTGCAATGATGAAATTGCCTAAGTTTCTCAGAATGTATCTCTGTCATTAAACAAGGCATGACTATACCTTAGTATACTGTGGAGTGGGCTACAGATGGAAGTTGTTGTTTCCTCAAGACAGCTTGGTATAGGGGAAGAACTTAGGACATAGCGTCAAGCCAGTTCACTTTGAAGCCTGCTTCTTCCACTTTTTTTTCCTACAAGCTGTTGAGACCTTAGTGAGCTACCTTAGACCTCAATTTCCTAATACTTAAAGGTAGAATTAAAAATTCTTACTGCAGTCTGGGCAATATGGTGAGGCCCTGTCTCTACAAACTGAAAACATTAGCCCAGCATGGTGGTGCGTGCCTGTAGTCCCAGCTACTCAGGAGACTGAGGTGGGAAGATCACTTGAGCCCCAGAGGTTGAGGTTGCGGTGAGACATGTTTGCACCACTGCACTCCAGCCCAGAGCTCTTTGAGACAGAGCTGTTTCAAAAAAAAAAAAAAAAAAAAAAAAAAAAAAGGCAAAAACAAACAAAACCTGCTAGGTGAAGTGTTGCAGTGAGGATTAAATGCAATGACATGTGATAGGCATGGTGCTCAGGGTTGACTTTCCTACCTCTGTGCCCACGCTGCCCTGAAGGAATTTACAGTCTAGGAGGAAGCTATAAATGAATGCAGGTATTCATATGATTGATCAAAGGTGGAATATGACAGTTTCCTTTAAAAGAGTAGAACAAAGAAGGAAAGGGGCAAGAGTTCACTTTTATCTGCGAGTAAATTATGAGAGACCTCATGGAGGAACGTGGTATTGACTGGCCCTTGAATGGTAGGATTGTGGTGCCATGATTCTGTGCTCCCTGATAAGCATATTTCCATGTGAATCTCGACTGTGTTACACAAAAGGAAACTCAAAAGAATTAAGTATATAAATACATGACTGCTGAATGGCCTAGGCTCTCATGGTATGGTTCAGAGTTGTGATCCTAGAATTGAATTAAAATTGAGTGTTACCAAGCTAAACTTAGAAACTTTAGAGTGTATTTTTATTTAGAAATATTTTATGTGGCCAACAGAATTTTGTTTTTCAAAAGAATCTAATTTTAATTGTTGTATCTTAAGAAAAACTACTCAAATTGAGAATGTTTTTTGAAAGTAGAATCATTTTGGCCAGTAGGCTAAGACCACTTAGAATGATTGGTTTTCAGCAGTGTTAACCTCACAATTACTCCCTGTGTACATTTTTAACTGTCTATCTGCTGTGCCCATTTCTCTTAAAAATATCATGTTCTGTCCAATCATCTATCTGTTGGCTTATTTTTAAGTCAAAAGGACACCATTATATTATTTGTTCCTTATAAACTTGTATTTTGGTTACTATCTCATCAGAAACTTTATGTAAGTGTATATTAGGCAACACTTTTTTCTCTGTAGAGGAAGATTTCCCTCTAGTTCGTGGCAAATTCCAAAATACTTAAAAAGCAAATGCTGAACCTTAAAAATCTGGCCAAAAAACTGTGTAGGTAAACATAAGACCCATTTTCTAGAGGTGCACAATTATTCTCCTGCAGTTACTCACTGTGGCCACGAGATGGTGAGTGAGTCCCCAGAGGGACCTCACATCCTTTATAATCAAACAAAGTTTCTTAGGAACCATCAGACAAATATGTAAGCAGACTGTCAAAAAACAAAAATCTAATCTTGGCTCTTCTTTAGAGACACCTGACCTCCTTTCTAAAGCCCATTTCTCACTTGAGATTGTCTTTGCAGACACTTGCTGCATAAGCCTTTGGATAGCAAAGAAATTTTTCCTTGAAAGTGTTTGCAGATATCCTTTGTGTTTTGTATAGTGCTTTTTCCTTCATGAGTCAGGGACTATGTCTCTCTTAATTCATCACCCTTCCCAGTGCTCTACAGAATTGCCTGGCACTGAGTAAACAATTTGCTGAATAAGAAAATGTGTTTGTCTTTCTCCTGCTTCTCCACAACTTGCTGTTCCCTTCTTCCCCGGCCCCTTCAGATTTCAATTAATTATTAAAATAAGAAGAAGTTACAGAAGGGTTGAGCAATGGTATCATGGTGAGGAAATTAAATGGAATGGCCTTAGTATGACACTTTTACTCTGAAAGCACCTCTGTTCAGGTTCTTAGCAGATAGCAACAGCAGAAGAGATGGGGGTGCCATCCTGAGATGAAGAGATAGGTGCCCTTTTGAGTTGCCTTGGAGACAGCTGCACCATCACTACCATCCTGGGTATGAACCCAGGACCTGTGACCAGCCAGGTTAGAGTGTCAGTGGATTCTGTCATAACCCCTAGATACAGCCCAGTATATCGTAGAATGTCTTTATTATTAGATGAGACTAGTGAATGTCATACCAGGCAAAGCCACAGATAACCACAAAATTCATTCATGTCATTGCCTTGGGAATATAGTATACGTTGACAGCAGGGGCGAGGGGGGATAGCAGTTGTTTTTAAGTGCCTGCTTTGTGTGCGTCACTGTGTTAAATACTAGGGGTACAAAGATAAACAAGAACATTATTTAAGAAAGAATTTGCTAATAGATAGATAGCCTTATATTTTTATTATAATATGGCAAAATCTAAGAGATGTGCACAGAATGCATGTAAAATCACAGAAGGGGCACCAGCCCCCATGTGGGCTGGCAGGACTGGAGGTGGGTGGGGGAAATAGGTTGGGAAAGCTTCCCAGAAACTTTCCAACTGAAACATGAGGAACAATAGCAAAATGAGGGAAGGTGGGAGGGTGAGCCAAGCATAAGGGCCACCATGAATCTAACACCTCGAATGCTAACATGAATTACCAGTTCGTGTGTGGGTGCTTATAAATGAGCAGAGACGGGAAGCTATCCAGGAAACGTTTGAATAATCACTGAGATTTTGCTAAAATCATGTTTTCTACTTTAAGCCTTTACATGTATAGCATAAGGTGTTTTCAACATACACAGCAGTTTGTGACTTAGGTTTTGGAGCCTAGCATCCAAGCTAACACTCCAGACTTAGCACTGCTAAAGCTGAGAAACTGATTCTGGCTCCTGGTCTTTTAATCCTGGGTAAAGGCATCACTTTTTGCTCAGCGTCTGAACCTAGAAACATCGACCTTTTCCAAGGATGTCAACTCCCTGGCATCTTCACCAGGCAAGTCCATCAGGACACCAAATCCAGCCTACTCTACACTTGAACAGTCTATATACTGTGACTGCCCTACCTCAGGTCCTTGCCATCTACTCCAGGCCCATGCTCCAGCACTGTGTCCTTTGAGCCTATGATCCTACCTTCCATCTGTCCAGCCTCTCCCTTGCCTCCTGCCCACTCCCACTGTCCACTACTAGATCATAGCTCATAGCTTCAGCCAGTCTTCTTAACCTGGTCTTAGCCTGTCTGACCAGCACCCAGCTTTCACCATTCCCAAAAGCCACCAGAGCCCTTCCAGCTGTTGTGCCATTGCATGTGCTTGCACCCTGCTGGAAGTGCCTTTACACCCCTGTCTTTACCTACTGAGCCCCTTTTCTCCCATCAGGACTGCCTAATTGTCACCTCCTCAAGGATCTAAACCAAGTTCACTCGTTTTGGAATTCCTTTTGCGTGCTTCTGTTTTAGCTCATGGATGTTTCCCCTTCTTGCCCATGGGCCTCTCAGAAGCTGAGGCCTCAGCTTAGCCCTTTTCTATCCAGCCTCTAGACTGGCATCTGGCACCAAGAAGGCACTCAGTCCTGGTGGACACTTACGTCAGTGAACACTTCCTCTTCTGCCCTGAATTTGCAGATGACACTTCTCAGATTCTGGCTCAACATCTCCACATAGTGACCCACAGACTCTCAAAATCAAGGTGTGCATAAACAAAATTTGCCTTCTTTCCTGAGACTCACTCTGTGAATTATCCTTTCTTATCATTATAACCTGAAGTTGTAGTCACCTTTCACCACTCCCCACTCCCACAGTCGCCCACATCTAATGACTTACCAACTTCTCTTGCCTCCAACACTGAGATAGCTTTTAAATCTGTTCAATCCCACTGCCTTAGTTTTAATTCTCTATCCCTCACCTGGGCTGTTGAAATAACCTCCTAACTGCTCCCTGTCTTTCCTTTCGTCTCTCAAACCTCCATCCTCTAAACACAAACAATCATGCCATTTTTTGGTCTGCGCAGAATCTTGTATGGTCTCTCCATTTGCCACTCTTTGGCATGGGCTTTCTGATCTGACTTAACTTTCTGCCTCCCACCTGCCCTACTCTTCAGCTACCTGCTAGCACTCATCCAAGCCATGTGGAATAGGGATGGCCTTTATATCCACACCTCTATGACTGTGCTTATCCTGTTCCTTTATAGCCACTTATCAAACTCCTACTCATCCACTTAAGCTCAATTAAAATATACATTCTCTGAAGATTCCTTATTCCCCTAGTCAGAGTTAGATAGTACCTCTTCTAGATTTTAGTTATACCTCAGTTATCACACTTAACATTATCTGGGCAAGTTCCTTACCATTGTCTATGGAAGAGGAAGCTTTGCTTTGTGAGCATCTGTCTCAAACTCGACTATAAAGTTATTAAGGAAAGGTGATGTATTTTATTCATTTTCCTTCGTCTCCCGCTCCAGCCCCATAATGGCCCTCAATAAATGAATAATTGAATGACCACTGCTTACATTTGTTTCACTTCTCAAACACTAGCTTTTGAGCTCCCTGTGCAGGGACCAGGCTTTCATCGTTGTATGTCTTCCAGTACCCAACACAGTGACTTGTACATTGTAGGTACACAGTAAATATTTGTTAAGTTGGACTGACAGCTAAATAATGCTATCATTTGAGTAATGTTTCATTGAGGACAGAATTTTTGCACAGAGCCTACAGTTTCAACCACAAATGACTCCTGCTTAGCTGCATGCAAGAACGTCAGTTTTGCGGCCATGAATGTGACTAGCACTACCCACGGGTAACAGCTGATTGATGCTAACTGTAGATGCAGTAGAAATATTAATGAGCTGTCACTTCTCAAAATGTTTAAAGGAGATCTTTGCAATATTTAAACACATGCCAGGGATCTCGGAATGGAATCCTTTGATCAGCAAGGGCATTTGCCTTTGAAACATGTATTACTTAGAATACCAAAAGAAATTAAACTTTAAATACGGTGAGCCAGCTAACACAGAGAACAGTTGATTCCACAGCTAGTTGCTGTGGGTATATGTGGAGTTAGTGTTTCTTTAGGTACTAGAACTTTGGGCAAGTTCCTTAACCTCTCTGATCATCATTTCCCTCAATTGTAAAATGGATGTTAAAATATGTCATCATTGGTGTACAAGAGTTACCCGACACAAGTGCCTGCTACCGAGCAAGTGCGCAGGTGATGGCGATAGTTCTTTTTGTTCTGTTGCAGCATCACATTCAGGCATTTTGAAGCCCAGATTTCCCCACCAGCCCCAACTCATCTGAGTCCTGTTCAGATCCTCTTGAAGCTGCCCGCTTTTTAGATTTCTTTAATAAAAAAAGATCATCTTTATCTTAGGTAGAAGTGTAGAGAGATAGGTCCCCAGTGGTGGCTATCCAGGGATGATGGGATGTAGGGTGATTTTCAGTTTTGTGTTTCCATTTTGGGGATTTGAGATGACGGTTCTTGTTTATTTTTTTCTCCGCCATACTTTCTCAGCTGTCTGATTACATATTTTTTGTGTCATTGTTTTAAAGGGGAAAAAAGGAGTTATCACCGAATCTCTTTAAAAATAAATTACTTTAGCATCTACTGACAGTCTGCCAGTGTTTGCACCCATGTATTGCAAATACAGGAATACCTACCAGTGCCCTAGAAATTGTAAGTGAAATCTTCTCTCTGCGTCTTGAGGCTCTCCGCTGCATGTTTGTTCTGTTCTTTTTCTAGGTTACAGCACAATGAGCCCACAGGAGGACAGTGAAAATCCTCCGTGCAACAATGACCCCTTGTCAGCTGGGGTCGACGTGGGAAACCATGATGAGGACTTAGACCTGGATACCCCGCCTCAGACTGCTGCCCTCCTAAGTCACAAGTTTCACCACTACCGGTCACACCACCCCACACTTCATCATAGCCACCACTTACAGGCGGCCGTGACAGTACACACTGTTGATGCAGAATGCTAACGATCTCCTCACCTCCATGCCAAGACGAGATCTGGGAGCTATGGAATGTTCCGGAAAGAAAATTCAGCTTAAACCCACAGCAAGAGACCTCCCTTGTGTTTGTGCTTTGTGCAGAGTTGTTTGAGTCATTTCCTGCCTGTCGACATGGTTAAAAAAGGAGAGAAACAACAACAAAATCCCATTTGTGAAGACGTGAGGCCGGTTCTGAAATGGAGGGGAAATAAGCCTGATAAACGAACCTGCCATAACACTAATGGAAGGGAACAGAAGGTGAACCTCCAAACACAGACAGACCCTGCAAGTGAAGCTGAGCCAGAGGAATGTTCCGAAGAGCCACAAGCATTCAACTCTCCTTAACTGGAAGAGAGAAAAATCTGCTCACCCAGAGACTGGAATGTGGCACACGCAGATACAAATGTGTGCGTTGAAGATTTCACTTTGTTTCTTAGCGGTACCTGGATACCACAATTGCTGTATGGAACTCATGTTATGCTCTAAATGATGCATCTCAAAATTTCTAAGTAAAGGATTATTTTTCTACTATTTATTGAACTTTCAAACATTCTCAAACTTTGGGGAAAAGGAAAGGAAACACAGGAGAAGTTTTCAGCAGTTACCCCGAGCCGTTTTGTGTGTGATGAAGTGGTTCTCTGATTAAGAAGCTCTGTTTCTTATTTAACTGACATCCCACTGCCCCACTCCACAAAATAGGAAAATGAAGAAATCTTTCTCTCTGACTTGTTGACATCATTTCATGGAAACACATCTTTATTTGCAATGCAGTATTCTTTCCCTGTGTTTGACAGAGATGGGGAGGGGCGGAGGATCCAAGAGGTTTTAAAAGAAATGTTGTGTTTCTTATAACTTGTTTCCACTCCTGGTACAATGCTATTCTTAGGTTTCTAGGAAACCTAATGTTGCAACCGCATCCTTTCAGCTAAGGGAGGGTTGGATTTATTTTCCTTGTTTTCGAGACTACAAATTTTTAAATGTCCCATTTTGACTGAGAATATTGACACATAAGGGAAGAAGTTTTTGAAAGTCTGGTTGTTAATTAAACATTTTTTGATATCACAGTTAAAAGCTGCTACCAGTTATCCAAGACTTTATCCACCAAACTGCTTTGTGATTTATACAGGAATTAGTCAAGTCTGGCTACTATAACATGGGGCATTGTAATTTTAAAGTAGTGTTTTAATTACAGTGATGTATTTTAGACTCACATGTTGTGATTCAAATATGTTATAAAGACATTCTTGTACCGTGGTAAAGAATGTGTGTGGTAAACCTCCGTTTATATGTAGTTGGAAAAAATTCACGAATAATGTTTTAATGAATAGGGTATTATGATACAATGTAAAAAACAATTGGTTCTTCAGCAGTACAGAAAGTAAACTATATATGTGCTATCGGGAAACCCCTTCATACTGTGTATAAAATTGCAATCTAATGAAATAAACTGTATGCAACAGATCATTTTAGTGGCTACAGTGATTTGTTAAGTACCACTCCTTGTGCCTCAAGGCAAATTACTTTCACTTTGTAACCTAGCAGGTCACTTGCCAAACTGAAAGTAGACCTCCTTTCAATGCTGCAGTCAGCTTCGGGTGGCTTCATGACCATCTAGATCAAACATGCAACCAATTTAACAATATAAAGAATACATATGTGTAAAACATAGCTCCCCCTTCCTGAGCATCTAAATTCATGTCACTAATAAGTGATTCTTCTCTAACTGCTAGAAGGATTGAATGAGTTTCCTGCCTTCCCAGAAAATTAAACTTCTTCATGGGATACTGGTTTGTTTGCTAAGATTGAGAAACTCTGTGTTACGAAATTGACTGAAGAGAGAGAAGTGGAGTGGAAACTTGGTGTTTTCAAGAAAAGAATTACAAAACTTAGAGCTTAAATAGGAAATGGGTACCAATATACAAAAACAATAACAAAATGCATTTTGTATATTTTTTGTTTTTTGTTGTTGTTTTTAGTTTTTTTTGTTGTTGTTGTTAGTTTTCATTTTTGAGATGGGTCTTGCTCTGTCACCCAAGCTGGAGTGCAGCAGTGTGATCTCTCAGCTTACTGCAACCTCTGCCTCCTGGGTTCAAGTGATTCTCCCGTCTCAGCCTCCTGAGTAGCTGGGATTATAGGTACTCGCCACCACACCCAGCTAATTTTTGTAATTTTCTTTTTCTTTTTAGTTTATATATATATAATTGCTTGTTAGGTTTTGGGGTACATGGGAAGAACATGCAAGATTGCTGCATAGGTACATACACGGAAATGTGGTTTGCTGCCTTCCTCCCCATCACCTACATCTGGCATTTCTCCCCATGTTTTCCCCCTCCCCAACTCCCCAACCCCCAATGTTCCTCCCCTAGTTTCCCACCCCAGCAGACCCCAGAGTGTGTGATGCTCCCTCCTTGTGTCCATCTGTTCTCATTGTTCAACTCCCACCTATGAGTGAGAACATGTGGTGTTTGATTTTCTGTTCTTTTGTCAGTTTGATGAGAATGATGGTTTCCAGGTTCATCCATGTCCCCACAAAGGACACAAACTCATCATTTTTTATGGCTGCATAGTATTCCTTGGTGTATATGTGCCACATTTTTCTTGTCCAGTCTATCATCGATGGACATTTGGGTTGGTTCCAGGTCTTTGCTATTGTAAACAGTGCCGCAATGAACATACATGTGCATGTGCCCTTATAATACAACCATTTATACTCCTTTGGATATATACCCAGTAATGGGATTGCTGCGTCAAATGGAATTTCTATTTCTAGGTCCCCGAGGAATCGCCACGCTGTCTTCCACAGTGGTTGAACTAATTTATACTCCCACCAAAAGTCTAAAAGTGTTCCTATTTCTCCACATCCTCTCCAGCATCTGTTGTCTCCAGATTTTTTTAATGATCGCCATTCTAAATGGTGTGAGATGGTATCTCAATGTCGTTTTGATTTGCATTTCTTTAATGACCAGTGGTGATGAGCATTTTTTCATGTTTGTTGGCCTCATATATGTCTTCTGTTGTAAAGTGTCTGTTCATATCCTTCGCCCACTTTTGAATGGACCTGTTTGGTTTTGTCTTGTAAATCTGTTTTAGTTCTTTGTAGATTCTGGATATTAACCCTTTGTCAGATGGGTAGATTGAAAAAAATTTTTTCCTATTCTGTTGGTTGCCGATTCACTCTAATGATTGGTTCTTTTGCTGTGCAGAAGCTCTGGAGTTTAATTAGGTCCCATTTCTTTATTTTGGCTTTTGTTGCCAGTGCTTTTGGTGTTTTAGTCATGAAGTTGTTGCCTACACCTGTGTCCTGAATGGTTTTGCCTAGATTTTCTTCTAGGGTTTTTATGGTGTCAGGTCTTATGTTTAAGTCTTTAATCCATCTGGAGTTAATTTTAGTGTAAGGTGTTAGGAAGGGGTCCAGTTTCTGCTTTCTGCACATGGCTAGCCAGTTTTCCCAACACCATTTATTAAACAGGGAATTCTTTCCCCATTGCTTGTTTTGGTCAGGTTTGTCAAAGATCAGAAGGTTGTAGATGTGTGGCATTGCCTCCGAGGCCTCTGTTCTGTTCCATTGGTCTATAGCTCTATTTTGGTACCAGTACCATGCTGTTTTGATTACTGTAGCCTTATAGTATAGTTTGAAGTCAGGTAGTGTGATGCCTCCAGCTTTGTTCTTTTTGCTTAGAATTGACTTGGCTATGTGGGCTCTCTTTTGGTTCTATATGAAGTTTAAGGTGTTTTTTTCCAGTTATGTGAAGAAGGTCATTGGTAGCTTGATGGGGATAGTGTTAAATCTATAAATTACTTTAGGCAGTATGGCCATTTTCACGATATTGATTCTTCCTAACCATGAAAATGGAATGTTTCTCCATCTGTTTGTGTCCTCTCTTACTTATTTGAGCAGCGGTTTGTAGTTCTCCTTGAAGAGTTTCTTTACATTCTTTGTTAGTTGTATTCCTAGGTATATTATTCTCTTTGTAGCAGCTTTGGTTATGTAGCAATTTGGTTATTCTCTCTTTTCTTTTTTATTCATCTGGCTAGTGGTCTATTTTGTTGATCTTTTCAAAGAAACCAGCTCCTGGATTTATTGATTTTTTGAAGGGTTTTTGTGTCTCTATCTCCTTCAGTTCTGCTCTGATCTTAGTTATTTCTTGTCTTCTGCTAGGTTTTGAGTTTTTTTGATCTTGCTCCTCTAGCCCTTTCAATTTTCATGATAGGATGTCAATTTTATATCTTTCCTTGCTTCTCATGTGGGCATTTAATGCTATATATTTTCCTCTAGACACTGCTTTAAATGTGTCCCAGAGATTCTGCTACATTGTGTCTTCATTCTTATTGGTTTCGAAGAACATCTGTATTTCTGCCTTCATTTCATTGTTTATCCAGTCAACATTCAAGAGCCAGTTGTTTGATTTCCATGAAGCTGTGCGGTTCTGAGTTAGTTTCTGAATTCTGAGTTCTAATTAGATTGCACTGTGGTTTGAGAGACTGTTATGATTTCCGTTCTTTTGCATTTGCTGAGGAGTGATTTACTTCCAATTATGTTGTCAATTTTAGAGTAGGTGTGATGTGGTGCTGAGAAGAATGAATATTCTGTAGATTTGGGGCAGAGAATTCTCTAAATGCCTATTAGGTTTGCTTGTTCCAGGTCTGAGTTCAAGTCCTGGATATCCTTGTTAATTTCCTGTCTCATTGATCTGTCTAATATTGACAGTGGAGTGTTAATGTCTCCCACTATTATTGTGTTGGAGTCTAAGTCTCTTTGTACGTCATTATGAACCTGCTTTATGTATCTGGATGCTCCTGTATTGGGTGCTTATATATTTAGGATCATTAGCTCTTCTTGTTGCATTGATCCTTTTACCATTATGTAATGTCCTTCTTTGTCTCCTTTGATCTTTGTTGGTTTAAAGTCCTTTTTATCAGAGACTAGGATTGCAATTCCTTTTTTTTACTCTCCATTTGCTTGGTAAATCTTCCTCCATCCATTTATTTTAAGCCTATGTGTATCCTTGCGTGTGAGATGCATTTCCTGGATATAGCACACCAATGGGTTTTGACTTTTTATCCAATTGCCAGTCTGTGTCTTTTGATTGGGGCATTTAGCCCATTTATATTTAAGGTTAATATTGTTATGTGTGGATTTGATCCTGCTATTTTGATGCTAGCTTGTTGTTTTGCCTGTTGGTTGATGCAGTTTCTTCATTGTGTTGATGCTCTTTACCATTTGGTATGTTTTTGGAGTGGCTGGTACTGGTTGTTCCTTTCTATGTTTACTGCTTCTTTCAGAAGCTCCTATAAAGCAGGCCTGGTGGTGATGAAATCTCTTGAGTAATTGCTTGTTCGTAAAGGATTTTATTTCACTTTCACTTATGAAACTTAGTTTGGCTGGATATGAAATTGTAGGTTGAAAGTCCTTTTCTTTAAGGATGTTCAATATTGGCCCCCACTCTCTTCTGGCTTGTAGGGTTTCTGCTGAGAGAACCACTGTGTGTCTGATGGGTTTCCCTTTGTGGGTAACCTGACCTTTCTCTCTGGCTGAACCTTAGCATTTTCTCCTTCATTTCAACCCTGGTGAATCTGACAATTAAGTGCCTTGGGGTTGCTCTTCTTGAGGAACATCTTTGTGGTGTTCTCTGTATTTCCTAGACTTGAATATTGGCCTGCCTTGCTAGGTTGGGGAATTTTTCCTGGAAAATATCTTGAAGAGTGTTTTTCAGCTTGGATTCATTCTCTCCGTCACATTCAGGTATACCTATCAATCATAGATTAGGTCTTTTCACATAATCCCATATTTCTTGGAGGCTTTGTTCGTTTCTTTTTACTCTTTATTCTCTAATCTTGCCTTCTTGTTTTATTTCATTGAGTTGATCTTCTACATCTGATATCCTTTCTTCTGCTTGGTCAATTTGGCTGTTGAAACTTGTGTATACTTCGTGAAGTTCTCACGTTGTGTTTTTCAGCTCCATCTATTCACTTACATTCCTCTCTAAGCTGTTTATTCTGGTTAGCAGTTCGTCAAACCTTTTTTGAAGGTTCTTAGTTTCTTTGCATTGGGTTTGAACATGTTCTTTTAGCTCAGAGAAGTTTCTTATTTTCCACCTTCTAAAGCCTGTTTCTGTCAATCATCAGACTCATTCTCCATCTGGCCTTGTTCCCTTGCTGGTGAGGAGTTGTGATCCCTTGGAGGAGGAGAGGCATTCTGGCTTTGGGTGTTTTCATCCTTTTTGTGCTGGTTTCTTCCCATCTTTGTGGATTTATTTACCTGTGGTCTTTGTAGTTGGTGACTTTCAGATGGGGTCTCTGAGTGGACATCCTGTTTGTTGGTGATAAAGTTATTCCTTTCTGTTTGTTAGTTTTCCTTCTAACAGTCAGGCCCCTCTGCTGTAGGACTGCTGGAGGTCTACTCCACATCCTGCTTACCTGGGTATGACCTGCAGCAGCTGCAGAACAGTAAGGGTTGCAGCAAGTTTCTTCTGCTGCTATCTTTGTCCCAGAAGTATACCCGCCAGATATCAGTCTGAGCTCTCCTTTATGAGGTGACTCTTTGGATACACGAGGGTCGGGGAGCTGCTTGAGGAGACAGTCTGTCCTTTATAGGAGCTCAAGTGCTGAGCTGTGAGCTCCATTGTTCCATTCAGAGCTGCTGGGCAGGTACATTTAAGTCTGCTGCTGCAGAACTCATAATCACCTTTTTTCCCCCCAGGTTCTCTGTCCTGGGACGGTAGGGCTTTATTTGTAAGTTTCTGTCATGCTGCTGCCTTTTTTCAGGGATGCTCTGCCCAGCAAGGAGGCAGCCTAGTCACAGTCTGCCAGCAGAGGTGTTGCTGAGCTGCCATTGGCTCCGCCCAGCTGCCATGTGAACTTCCCTGCAGCCCTGATGATAGGGGTATAGTTAGAACTGCCTTGACAATGGTGGGGCCCACCTCTGTAATGGCAGACTGTCCCTGTAATGGAGGACTGCCTCGGCAATGGCAGGCTGCCTCAGCGGTGGCAGGCTGCCTCAGCGATGGCAGACTGCCTCAGCAATGGCGGACTACCTTAGTAGTGTTGGACTGTCTCGGTAATGGTGGGCCGCCTTCGCAATGGCGGACTATCTTGGTAGTGGCGGACTGCCTCGGTAGTGTTAGACTGCCTCGGTGATGGCAGACGGCCCTCCCCCACAGAACTGGACTGCCCGGGTTCAGTTGTGCTTGCTGTGAAACTCTCAATCCAGAGCTTTTCTGATTGCTGGTTTTTGTCGGGGTGGGACTGGCCAAGTCTGATAACCTGGCTCCCTGCCTCAGACCCCTTTTTTTTTTTCAGATGAATGGGCAACTCTGTCTTCCAGGCATTCTAGTCACCAGTTGAAATGGCACCTGGATTTGTGTGAGTTCTTGTACGGAGGCCTGCTGCGCCGGCTGAAACAGCCACGCTGGAGACTCATGGCACTTCTCTGCCCAGGAATCTCCTTGCCTGGCTCCCTGTTTCTGTCCCCTTTTTATCAGTTGAATGGGTGACTCCGTCTCCCAGGTGTTCCATTCACCTGTTGAAAAGGTGCCCGGATTTGTGTGAGTTTTTGTGTGGTGACCCGCTGCACCAGCTGAAACAGCTGTGCTGGAGACTTGTGGCACTTTTCCTCCTGGGAATCTCCTGGCCTGGCTACCTGTTTCAGTCCCCTTTTTATCAGTTGAATGGGCAGTGTCTCCCAAGCATTCAAGTCACCTGTTGAGAAGGCGCCCAGATTTGTGTGAGATTTTTGTGTGGAGACCCACTGCACCAGCTGAAATAGCTGCTCTGGAGACTTGTGGCGCTTTTCCGCCTGAGAATCTCCTGGCCTGGCTCCCTGTTTCAGTCCCCTTTTTATCAGTTGAACGGGCGACTCTGTCTCCCAGGTGCTGCAGTCGCCAGCTGAAATGGCGCCAGGACCCGTGTGAGTTTTGTGCAGTGACCCACCGCACCAGCCGAAACAGCCATGCTGGAGACCCGTGGCGCTCCTCCGCCCGGGAATCTCCTGGTCTGTGGGCAATAAAAATCCAAGTGGAAATGAGGTGACCACTCACCCTCCACGCTCTTGCTGGGAGCTGCAATCCAGAGCTGCTCCTACTCAGCCATCTTGGAACCACCCCCTAATTTTTGTATTTTTAATAGAGACCAGGTTTCACCACGTTGGCCAGGCTAGTCTCAAACTCCTGACCTCATGTGGTGCACCTGCCTTGGCCTTCCAAGATTACAGACGTAAGCTACCGTGTCCAGCCCATTTTGTATCTTTTGTGATAAGAGCTTTTCCTATTCCGAACGTGAGGGGAAAGTAATTGAACGTTTATACCTAAACCAAAACATAACTGAGGAGTTTTAAAGATCCTGTGAAATATAACATATATATTTGATTTTGAAATTTTGATCTTCTATAATTATCTTTTATCTTCTCAAAGGATTACATATAATGTCATTTAAACATTTGTCATCGTTTAAAAAGAAAAGTATGTTTTCGGAGACTTTTGGCCAGTTACCAGTGTTTCTTAAACATGGGTCTTCTCTGAGATCCTGAAGGAGGTCCTACCAATATCTTTTCATTCACCAAAGCCTCCTGCTGCCAGTAACCAACATTCCTTATCAATGTTGGTAAGTATCAAAGCTAAAGGTATTCCAGGTCACTTTATACAGCTAGGGAAAAAAAATGCCCTTTTGTGGCCCAAGGGAAAAAGGGCTCAGGCTCATGGTAGTCCTCATGGTATACGGTTCATCTGCTTTTCAGATGGGTTTATTTTAGAAATTTTGTAAACTACACTGTACAGTATGTTTTTTCCTCCACTTGATTTAATTTGAATACTCAATGAAACCTCATTGATAACATTTCAAAAACTTAGGCAATATAAGCTTGTTTTGCCTATCAGAGTGACTGGTATATGGAAAGAAGTCCTGAAATACCACTTCAATTCATTTTCCCATGGCAATGGACTGCCCTAATAATTACTTTTTTTTTTTTTTTTTTTTTTTTTGAGGCATTCTTTCTCTGTCACCCAGGCTGGAATGCAATGGCTCAGTCTCGGCTCACTGCAGCCACTGCCCCATGCAGATTCAGGCAATTCTCCTGTCTTGGCCTCCTGAGTAGCTGGGACTACAGGCCTACGCCACCATGCCCAGCCAATTTTGTATTTTTAGTAGAGACAAGATTTCACCATGTTGGCCAGGGTGGTCTCAATCTCCTGACCTCGTGATCTGCCTGCCTTGGCCTCCCAAAGTGCTGGGATTACCAGCATGAGCCACTGTGTCACCAGGCACAATTACAATTTTTTACATGTATATCTGGCAGAATAATTATATTCTTAAAACGTGCCAGCCAGGTCCAGGTGCCATGTCTCACACCTGTAATCTCAGCATTTTGGGAGGCTGAGGCGGGTGTATCACTTGAGGTCAGGAGTTTGAGACCAGCCTGGCCAGCATGGTGAAACCTGATCTCTACTAAAAATACAAAAATTAGCCAAGCATCATGGCACATACCTGTAGTCCCAGCTACTCTGGAGGGAGGATTGCTTGAGTCCGGTCCAGGAGGTCCAGGCTGCAGTGAGCTGAGATCACACCACTACATTCCAGCCTAGGCAACAGAGTAGGACCCTTTCTGGAAAAAAAAAAAAAAAAAAAAAAAAGAAAGAAAGAAAACCATACCAGCCAGGTTTCGTCTATGTTCCTTTTGATCTGTTTCAGAAGAGAGCAGTAGTGATTTTCCTGGTTGAGATAGAATGCCATATTCAGAATTTTTTTCCTAATGTTTTAGTTTTAAAAAAATTTTAAGTTGAAGGATATATTTCCATGTCTATTACTTAGTAACTATAATTAGATTTTTTTTTTAATAGTTAAGTACACACACACATTGAGATTGATATTTTTCTGGTTTTCCTCCATTCTCCCTCCTCAGCCCTTAATTGCTCATTGGGGCCCCTTCCTTCTCTTGTCCCTTAATTCGGTGTTTCTCATTTTTTATTAATTATTGCTCTTTGTCCTTGAGGAAGAGATTTTAATTTAATTTAATTTAAATTCTCCCTAACAAGGGAAATTAAATACTAGAGGATAAGGTTTTGTTGGATGTGTTACACTTTGGAGAGCTACAAATCATTGTCATCTCTGTTTTCCTTCTGCAAGAATTCGTTTGTACTTCTTCATGGGCAGCGTCTCCTCCATTGAGAATGTGTGCCCTAAATAAAGGGATTCTCCAAAGTTTTGACCTCAGCCCCTTTTTTCAGTGCTACTTGTTGCCTTCCATCTCTTTTTTAAGCTACACATGCTTTCTTGTCATTGTTTGGAGTGGTAGAGCACCGAATTAAAAACAAGAAGGTCTGAAGTTGAGTATATAGTAATGAATGAAACAGGCATGATCCCTTTCCATACTGAATGTGGAGATGTAAGTGGGTAACAGGGTTGACTCCGCAATATTGGACTCCCAGGATTGTTTATCCCATAGTTCCTCCACGGTATAATAGTGATTCAGTTCCCTTGACTTCAGTTGTAGGATTGGATTTCTTAGTCCTATGACAAGAATAATAAATTCATCCTACTTATTTGGTCAGAAACTAAGACACTGCAAACAGCATAAAGCATTGTTTGTTCCGGTTGATAGTTAGGGGGAACATGTGACCTACTTTGGTTCAATCTGACTGAAA
>NW_022436976.1:21102701-21235148 GCF_009761245.1 Sapajus apella | reverse complement strand
CATCTTTTTTTTTTTTTTTTTTTTTTGAGATGGTGTTTCACTCTTGTTGCCCAGGCTGGAGAGCAATGGTGTGATCCCAGGTCACTGCAACCTCCACCTCCCGGGTTCAAGCGATTCTCCTGCCTCAGCCTCCAGAGTAGCTGGGATTACAGGCATGTACCACCACACCCAGCTAATTTTGTATTTTTAGTAGACATAGGGTTTCTCCATGTTGGTCAAGCTGATCTCAAACTCCCGACCTCAGGTGATCCACCCGCTTCAGCCTCCCAAAGTGCTAGGATTACAGGCATGAGCCATCACGCCTGGCAAGAATAGGCTATCTTAAACTGCTGACTCAGCCAGCTCTGAATCCCATCCTACCTCTAGATTTCCACTTACGGGAGTTAATAAAATGTCCTATTGTTTAAGACCAGTTAAATTGGCTTTTTGATACCTTTACTTGAAATCATCCAGTATAGGTATTAAACAAGCAAATACAAAAATATAAGTACATGTTTGCATAGGGCTATTTGCTGTGAGGGCATTGGAAGAGTGGTGAGTGAATTAGCCCACAATGGGAGTTGGGAGGATGGAACCTGCTTTAGATTTGATGCTCTTGGGAAGCCTCTGAGAAGGTGATGTTGAAGCTGCCACCTGAAGAATGAGAAAGATCCAGATAGTCAAGGGTACAGTGGGCAGGCAGATATTTCAGGCAGATGAAATAGAATATCAGTGGGCCTGAGCTAGGAAAGCGTGAGGTCTAGCACACTGGTCAACAAAGGGAAAGCAAAATGCAGTGAGAATGAAAAGGCAGGAAAATAAAGTCAAGCCATGTCAAGAAAAACGGTGAAGTAAATGGGGAGCTAGTGGAGTCTTTTAATAAGGGAGGGGAGGGTGAGGTTTCTAAATTCATATATTTAGAAGTGGGGTCTCAGTATGTTGCCCAAGCTGGAAGGCAGCTATCATAGCACACTACAGCCTCAAATTCTTGGGCTCAAGCAATCCTGAGTAGCTGGGACTACAGGTGCATACCACCATGCCCAGCTGAATATATTAAAGACCATTCTGAATTGAAAATACATTGTAGGGTGGCAAAAATGGAAATGTGGACAAGAAACCATTGCAGAAGTCTAAGTAAATGCAGGATGATGACAGTGAAGACAAAGGAAAATGGAATGGTGAAAAATATATTTTGGAAGCAGAAAGAATAGGGCCTGGTTGATTATAGGCTGGATATAGAGAGTGGTGAGAAAAGGGTTCCTGGCCTGAACAATGACATCACTTGCTGTGCTGAAGGACACGAGCAGAAATGGCTTGGTGAGAAGGATAAGGGATGAAGAGTCAATGTTTGATGTTTGGCATAAAGTGCTAGAGGTGTCAAGTTCATTCTGCACACCTCAGCCCAGTAACAGTAATGCTGATGTTGCTCATTGAACTCTTGCTTTGTAATAGGCATGTGATCAGGTCTTTCTGTGTGCTAGTTCATTCAATATACTTTAGCTCTGATTAGTCCATACTGTAGAAGAGCTGTCAGTCTAGCCTCTTTCTCTACCTAATTCTCCTAATGGCATGCTCCACAGTTCATACCCTGCTTGAATTCAAAGCCTCATCCTACTACCCCTGGCACATCTCTGCTTTTCTTCAGCCAGCCGGTCTACTGACCAGACGCCTTCTGACTTTCTTGATGTGATATGTGTCTTTATGTGTTTTGATCTTCTTGTGTGTTCTCTTCTGCTCTTAAGAAAAATAACCATTCTCTTCACCCCAACAAGTTTCAATTCAAATACACTTTAGTCCATGGTCAGGTTTCTTAACTACCCCACTTACCTAACCCTATATCTGATTTTTAAAGTGAGCTCTGACCCTTTGAATCTTCCAAAGCTGTTACTTCTCCACCAATCATGAGCTTCTGGTTCGTCTTGCTTGGATATTAGCTGCCTTTTCATATGAACTGGGTTTTTGTTTTGGTTTTTTATCTGTTTGGGGTTTTTTTGAGACTGAGTCTTGCTCTGTCACCCAGGCTATAGTACAGTGGCACCATCTCGGCTCACTGTAACCTCCGCCTCCCAGGTTCAAGGAATTCTCATGCCCCAGCACCCCCAAGTACATGGAACCACAGGCATGCGCTACCACACTTGGCTAATTTTTGTGTCTTCAAGAGAGACAGGGTTTTGCCATTTTGGCCAGGCTGGTCTCAAACTCTTAACCAAAGTTCTGAGATTTCAGGCATGAGCCAGCACACTCGGCCCTCCCTTTCGTGTGAACTCTTATAGCCCCAACTAGACATCAGCTTTCTCAGGGCAGGGACTATTTCTTATTCCTCTTTGTAGCGCTCATGGCACCACACCCTGGACTTACACAATTAAATTTCTAGAGTGTCAACTGCAGTCATAATTAGTTGCAAGTTATAATAATATATATAATATTTAAAGCAGTGAATGAAACCAATCAATTTCTTCAAGGCATATGCTTAATCAATTAGTACAAAAAATTTTAGTAGATTATACTAACAGTTTACATAATGTTGTAGGTTTGAGTTTTTTTAATGATATATCTGGTGTGAAAACGCTCAACAACTTCCTAAAACATAGTTTTGGTAGATGGGCCTTTCAAAAGTGGCCTATATTTTATTATAATAATTTATATGACATAGATACATTCCTAAATGCAAAAATAATTTCTAATGGCTAATTTAAATGTATAGTTATCTATTCAAAATAGTTTCTTTTGCAAAGGGAGCTTATATATGGAAGATTTTCAAATCCTATTTCTTATAATACTTCTAGTATTTCTTTCACGCCATTCCCATTCTATTTCAGTGTGGCTTGATTAAAGTATTTTATGTAAGACTATACCCACCAGGATTACTGTCTTAGTTCGTAGGCCTAGTACTTTCGGAAAAAAAAAATACATAATGAGATGCTTGGCTCCCATCCAAAGGTATGTTCTTGACTTTCAGGGATTCTTGGCAATCCTTTATCCAGACCCAGTTTACTTACCTGCACTTCCTTCTAAAATCCCTTCCTGTGGCAGGGCACAGTGGCTTACGCCTGTAATCCCAGCTCTTTGGGAGGCCGAGGCAGGTGGATCACCTGAGGTCAGGAGTTCAAGACCAGCCTGGCCAACATGGCAAAACCCCGTCCCTACTAAAACTACAAAAATTAGCCAGGCTTGCTGGCAGGCATCTGTAATCCCAACTACTCAGGAAGCTGAGGCAGGAGAATCACTTGAACCCAGGAGGCAGAGGTTGCCATGAGCTGAGATCACCCCATTGCACTCCAGCCTGGGCAACAAGAGCGGGACTCTGTCTCAAAAAAAAAAAAAAGAAAAAAAAAACCTTTCCAAACATGTCCACATTCTTTGCCCCTATACTCTTTCCTGCTACAGTTTCTCCAAAGCTGCCCTTGGGTTCTACCCTCACATTTGAGTAGAAATCTCATAACTTTTGTCCCTCCCACATAAAAATTGCTCTCAGCCATCATCCTCTCTCTCTGTTCTCTCTTAGAGGAAGGAATGTTCCTCCTCCCTTGCAAGGCCAGCCTGTACACCTTTGATCTAGTTGCATCAAAAATGCATAGCCCCAGCTCCACCTTCCCGCCGATGGTTCTTACTCTTTGAGCCTAATGCACATTCATTTATCCTCTAGCCTAAAAATACAAAACTTCCTTAGCTTTGCTTTCCCCTCACATTACTGTTCATGTTTCTCTGTCTTTCTGGGCTCATACTTTAAAATTGTAGTGTTCGCTCAAGAACTCATGAATGGCCTCCTCCCGTGGCCACATTGCTGCACGTGCTCCCCCTGCTGAGTTCATCCTGGGCCGTGACATCCCCTGGAAGCTGTAGCTTCCTCTTCCCAGGTCTGCACCCCTACCTCTGCCCCGCTCTGTTTCCTAAAATCCTGACCCCTTTTGCAGTTGTCTGTGTGGTTCTCCTGTGAGTATCTCCCTAGCAATTCCAGCACCAGAGATCCCATTGTCCCTTCCCGACTCCCAGCTGCTGTTGCTGTTCACCTGGACCCTGCAGCAGCAGCCTCCCTGTTGTTCGTTTGTTCTTTCCTTCCTTCCTTCCTTCCTTCCTTCCTTCCTTCCTTCCTTCCTTCTTCCTTCCTTCCTTCCTTCCTTCCTTCCTCCCTCCCTCCCTCCCTCCTTCTTTTCTTTTCTTTCTTTCTTTTTTCTTTTCTTTTTATCTTTCCTTCTTTCTTTTCTTTCCTCTCTGACAAATTCTTGCTCTGTTGCCCAGGCAGGAGTGCAGTGGTGCAATCTTGGCTCACTGCAACCTCCGTCTCCTGGGTTCAAGCGATTCTCATCTCTCAGCCACCCCACAAATAGCTGGAATTATAGTCTTCCTCTCCAAGCCCCTCTCTCCCAGCCCCATCTCTCACCTGGATAACAACCACTCCTCAGATCTCTGCTTCCATGCTACTTTCTCAGTGACTACCCACACTCCACTAGCGTGCAAAATAAGTTACTTAAACGCAAAACTGAGTTTGGTTGCTCCTCCCAGCTAACAAGAAAGGATAGCATAATTCTTATCAAAGGGAAAATCCGTCTGTATACTGACCCCTTCCACTTATAGAGGGAAACAAGAAAACGCTGAAACTCTGACTCACCTGCCAATTTTTTCTGTGCTACTAAAGGAGGAGCCACTGTTTTTTTTGGGGGGGCACTTTGTGGCCCAGGCTGGAGTGCAGTGACATGATCTTGGCTCACTGCAACCTCCGCCACCCAGGTTCAAGCAATTCTCCTGCCTCTGCCTCCCAAGTAGCTGGCATTACAGGTGATTGCCACCACGCCTGGCTAATTTTTGTACTTTTAGTAGAGACGGGTTTTTGCCATGTCAGCCAGTTTGGCCTCAAACTCCTGACCTCAAGTGATCCACCCACCTCAACCTCCCAAAGTTCTGGAATTATAGGCATGAGCCACTGCAGCCGGCCGGAGGAGCTTTTTTATTACGTGACATGGGTCTGCATCATAAACTGGGGTAAACTGAGCTTCTGAATCAAGAAGCTGGGAGATACGTGGAAAGTCTTGAGGCAGAAAGAGGACCCCAAGCACAAAGGCTCTGGCACCCACCGAGAAAGGTGACCAGAGAACACCATGCCAGGCACCAGTGGAAGAGGGCTGAAGGAGTGTTGAGTGTAAAGCTCCTCAAAGTTTCATTGAAGTTTCATAAACATGTGCCCCGAGTGAGTGATTTGAAGGGAAATCAAGGAGAATGAACCAAGTTCAAATGGGCCAGGGCAGAGCAGAGAAAAGAGAACAGCTGCAGGGATGGGAGACAAGTGAACAGAATTAAGTGGGACAAAAGCTCAGAGCCAAGGATAGCAAAGCCCTGAGGAATTCGCAGGAATCTAGAAAAGGTTATTGGACTTCCTGCAAGACATGGGATGAAAGGTCCAAGCTCATTTTATTTAAGTCTGCAAGCACAGCGTGACCTCAGTGGACATCTGGATATGTGGCAGCACCCTATGCTAGATGTCTCCTTCTTGGCTCTCATCACGCGCAATGTTACTGGTTTGATTTCTGCCTTCTCGCCAGCCTGTAGGCACTGCCTGGTCAGGGGGAATCGGGCTTCATGCTGCATCCTGATGCCCATCTCAAGCAGGCACGTAAAAGATATTTACTGAGTGAATACGATTTTTTTGTCTGAACAGAATTTAAACTGTATTTTATTTAATTTTTAATGTTTGTGGATACATGACATATATACTTATGGCTTACATGAGATGTTTTGATACAAGCATGCAATACATAATAGTCACATCAAGGTAAATAGAGTACCCATCACCCCAGTCATTTATCCTTTCCATTTCAAGCAATCCAATTATAGTCTTTTAGTTATTTTTAAATGAACAACTAAATTATTTTTTACTGTAGTCACCCAGTTGTGCCAACAAATACTAGGTCTTACTTATTCTATCATCTGTACCTGGTAACTATGCTCCCTCCCTCCCCACCCCACCCTAACTACCCTTTCCAGCATCTGGTAACCATCCTTCTACTCTCTATCTCCATGAGTTCAATTGTTTTAAATTTTAGCTCCCACAGATAAGTGGGAACATGTGATGTTTGTCTTTCTGTGCCTGGCTTATTTCATTTAATGTGATGACCTCCAGTTCCATCCATGTTGTTGCCAATGACAGGATATCCTTCTTTTTTATATCTGAATAGTATTCCACTGTGTATGTGTACCACATTTTCTTTATCTATTAATCTGTTGATGGACATTTAGGTTGCATCCAAATCTTGGATATTGTTACAGTAGATTTTAAAGAGGAACACAAGACCCTAAAACAGGATAATTTGATATTGTTTGTTTGGCCTCCTCACTGAAACCCCTCTTACTGCCAAACTGGAAATAGGGCGAAAGACACAACTGAAAATTTAAGATACCTGAGGTTGTAGGAATATGTTTACTTGCTAAAAGACTGGAAGAGATTTGGGTTGCTTTATTTATCCAAATGTCCCATGAGCACATCAAAATCAACCTGCAACTATAAAAATATCAGAAAGAAATAAAACCCTATGCTTATGACCTTAAAGTGAAGACCTTCTTAAACAAAGCCTGAAAATGGAAAACTCATACCCCAAAGATTGGGGTAATTTAAAAGCTTTGTACCACAAAAATAGCCTTTCCCCCCAAAAATGGAGTTGTTTTAAAAATTGCAAAAAATAGAAGAAAGGTTTGGCACTTGAAATACTAATGTATATTGTAGTGTAGGTACGGAGAAGCAGAATTTCTGAATCAGAGAGTGATGTACATTTAAATTTCAATAGATTTGCCAAAGTATCTACATAAAGGTTGAAATATGTGGCAGCACCCTATACTATAGAAGTTAGTTTTATAACAAAACTAACTCCTATAAACCTAGCAAGTAAAAGACAAATGACCCAATAGAAACACTGAACTGAGAGTTTCTCTTCAGTGAAAACACAAATAGCTAGTAATCATAAGAAAAAAAATTCAACCTTTTTAGAATTAGTGAAATACAAATTAAAGGGGTAAGATTTTTTTCAACCATAGATAAGCCAAAATTTCAAAGTTTTATAACACTCTAAGCATTAGTGGGAGTATATACATTTATGTAGATACTTTGGCAAATGTATTGAAATTTAAATGTACACAACTCTCTGACTCAGAAATTCTGCTTCTCCACAGCTGTACTACAAAAACACATGGGGCCAGGCACAGTGACTCATGCCTGTATCCCAGCACTTTGGGGAACCAAGGCAGACAGACTTCTTGAGCCCAGAAATTGGAGACCTGTCTGAACAACATAGTGGGATTGTCTCTACCAAAAAAAAATAAAAGTTAGCCAGGTGTGGTAGTATGTGCCTGTAGTCCCAACTACTCAGGAGGCTGAGATGGGAGGATTGCTTGAGCCCAAGAGGCAGAGATGGCAGTGAGCCAAGATTGTGCCACTGCACTCCAGCCTGGGCAACAGAGGCACATTCTCTAAAACCAAACAAAGCAAAATAAAAACACATGTGCACCAGGAAATTTGGGAAATAGGCTTACTACAGCATTTGTTGAAATGAAAAAAACTGGAAACTATCTCAATAATGACTCAAAATGTAGAATATCTATATTATGAAATACTATGCACCATTTTCAAAAATAAGGTAAATTTCTATACTTAAACATAGTTATATCTATGCTATATTGTTGAGTAAAAAAAGCAGCTGGGCATGGTGGCTCACACCTGTAATACCAGCACTTTAGGGGCCAGAGGTGGGTGGACTGCTTGAGGCTAGCAGTTCGAGACCAGCCTGGTCAACATGGTGAAACCCCATCTCTAGAAAAAATACAAAAGGCACACGCCTGTAATCCCAGCTGCTCGGGAGGTTAAGGCACGAGAATTACTTGAACCTGGGAGGTGGAAGCTGCAGTGAGCTGAGATCGTGCCACTGCACTCCAGCCTGGGCAACAGAGTAAGACCCTGTCTCAGAAAAAAAAAAAAAAAAGCAAATTGCAGATATATATATAGATAGATAGATATGTGTGTGTATGTATGTATATATATATACATATATACACACACATTGTGATGCCCTCCATCTAAAAAAACACAATAAAATTACATGTTTTCTAAAAGAACAGATACATATTTGTGAATACATAGAAAGAAAAAAATTATTAGGCTCTGCACCAACAGACCCCAGTAATTATCTCTGGGTAGGGATAAGAAGGGGCAGCAGTGGGCAAAAGATATTAGACTTCTGATCCCTCATGTTTCACATTTTTGCAAGATAAAATGTAAACATATTTGTATTAAAATAATTTGAAATTCAAAATTAAATATATAAAAATAAGACACTACTGAGCAATAAGAAGGCAAGAACATGATATATACACAACATCACGACTGAGTCTTATGGATGTTATACTAAGCAAAAGAACACAAAGAATGCATTTGGGATAGATCCTTTGACATGAAATTCAAGAAATATATTTAGATAATAGAAATAATTATAGGTAAAATTAATCTATAGTGAAAGAAAAATCCAAGCTGTGGTTTCTTCTGAGGGTGTGGGGTTGACTGGTGAGGGCACTGAGGTTATGAAAAGATGTAGGTCATCTGAGTGAATCCATTTGTTAAAATTGTATAGTTGTGATTGGTGCCTTTTGATGGATGTACATTCATCCTCAAAAAATAAAATTAACAAAATTGAGTGTCTAGTGTTGTGTCTATCTTGATACAATGTTTTAAAAATCCATTTTACTGGCCGAGTGCGGTGGCTCACACCTGTAACCCCAGCACTTTGGGAGGCCAAGGCAGGCGGGTCACGAGGTCAGGAGATCAAGTCCATTATAGACAACATGGTGAAACCCTGTCTCTACTAAAAATACAAAAAATTAGCTGGGCGTGGTGATATACACCTGTAATCCCAGCTACTCGGGAGGCTGAGACAGGAGAATCCCTTGAACCAGGGAGTCGGAGGCTGCAGTGAGGCAAGATCGTGCCACTGCACTCCAGCCTGGTGACTGAGACTCCATCAAAACAAAACAAAAAAATCAATTTTACCCAAAATTAAACTTCCAGTTCTTCACCAAATATGCTCATCCTGTAATTCCCATCTCTGCCATCCTATTGTTGATTACCAGTTACCCAAGACTCCATATGAGGATGGTCAGGCAGCTATGGCCACACACAGGAACAGGGTTTGAGGAGAGGAGTATGTTAAATCTGTCAAACATGAGCAGTTGGCAGGGCTTTATTTGTGGAGAATGAGTTGTGAGTGCTGAATGGCCAGCCCCACCAAGGGGACACAGGAGAGGAATTGTGAGTCACTTACTGTGCTAACTGATCAGCATATGTCAGGAATCAGTTTACAGAGAAGGGAAGCAGAATAGATTAATAGGAAAGGGATACCATTCAGCCTTTTAATTATGGAAAAGTTGGAAAGGGCAGAGAAACAAAGCAAATGGGCCTGTATGTGCAAGAGAAAAAGGCAGCCTTAGAGCTGTAGTTCTCTGTTGGCCTCTAAAGGGCAATAGCCTTTTTACTGAGTCCTCTTTTTATATTTTGTAGGAACTGGGATGCAAATGTGGAATTTCAGGAGATAGCATCTATGCTGGTGGTGGGGAGAGGGGAAGGGTGGATACCTTGCCTCCTAAGCTGATGACTAGAATTCCTAACAAAGGATAAGAACTTCCAACCAAGTTTGTCATAAGGTTTAAAATATAAAATACTTGGGAGGTGTTATGAGGATTAAATGGATTCATAAATTAAGAACATTACCTGGCATTAAATAGCAATCAATAAATATTACTTAGACCAACAGTCATAACAGTAGTAATATGAAGCAAAATTAAATTCAGACTGTTTTTGCTTTTTGCAAACACTTCTTAGTTAACTTCATTTATTAAGAACTCTAACCTTTCTCAGCTAGAAGAAAAGACAAAGAGAAAATAGAATACTTTTATAATTTGATCCAGATTGACAGCATACTTAGAAATTGCTAGTTTTCTTTTTGGGGTTAGAGATGGATGGCATGGACAGTCTGGAGACTCAAGCAGTCTTTGCCACTGGGGAGGCTGGAGCAGACAGTGAAATAGTATCCAGACAAGAAGGGTATGAGGGAGGCCATGGGGGCAGAGTACCTTTGAACCAGAGCCATCCACATAAGCTGCACTGTGGGCTATTTTCTCCATTTCTCACTGTCCCATAAGCCTCACTCATTAATGGATTAAATAGCTGATTCTGAATGTTGGAGGACAATGTTTGAATCTATGCAGGTACTTTCTTTCTTTCTTTCTTTCTTTTTCTTGAGACAGAATTATGCTCTGTCATCCAGGCTGAAGTGCAATGGTGCAATCTCAGCTCACTGAAACCTTTGTTTCCTGGGTTCAAGCAATTCTCCTGCCTCAGCCTCCCAAGTAGTTGGGATTACAGGTTCATGCCACCATGCTCAGCTAATTTTTTGTATTTTTAGTAGAGATGGGGTTTTGCCATGCTGGCCAGGCTCATCTCCAATTCCTGGCCTCAAGTAATCCACTCACCTTGGCCTCCCAAAGTGCTGAGATTACAGGTGTGAACCACTGCACCCGGCCTACGTAGGTACTTTTTAAAATGTTTTTATTACTATAAAACATATACAACATAACTTTTCCTATTTTAACCAATTTTTAAGTGTGTGATTCAGTGGCTTTCAGTACATCCAAAATGTTGTGCAGCCACTATCACTATTTCCAAAACTTTCTCATCATCCCAATATGTGGGTTCTTTTTACTTCCTCTGATTTGCAGAATGATAATTTCATGACTGAATGTTAGAGCTAGAAGGAAATTGAAGATCATCTCTAATCACTGCATTCATACAAATAAGGAAATTGACATTCTTAAAGGTTTTACTCAAGGCCACAAATCTAGATGATGGCAAGGGCTGGAACTCAAATGCAGGTTTCTTGATTCTTAACCACAAGGGAGCAGTTTGAATAGTGAATTAATGTCTAACAACCTGGAGAGGTTAATAAATTCCCTCATCTAAATAAGGACAGCTAATTTTAACTTACTATAGCCATCGATGGTATCAACTTTTTAAAGAAAAAGAAAACATTTATATCTGAATATGAATAATATTAAACACTGTGTGGGGGAGAAAACATGCTTAGAAGGTGTAATCGTTAATTGTATGTGTCAACTTGACTGGGCCACAAGACACCCAGATATTTAGTCAAATATTATTCTGGATATTTCTATCAGGGTGCTTTGAATGAGATTAACATTTAAATGAGGAGGCTGAGTAAAACAGACAACCTTCCATAAAGTGAGTAGGCCTCAGCCAATTCGTTGAAAGACCGAATAGAACAAAAAGTCTGGTCCTTTCTTGAGTAACAGAAAATTCTTCCTGCCTGACAGCCTTCAAACTGTGATACTGGCTTCCTGCCTTCTGACTCAAACTGAAATATAGACTCTTTCTGGGTGTTGAGCTTTCTGGCGTCTGGATTGGAACTATACCATTATCTGTCTTAATTCTCAGGTCTTTGAACTTAGACTGAAACTAGACCATTGGCTCTTCTGGGTCTCCAGCTTGTCAAATCACCCTGTAGATTTTGGGACTTGTCAGCCTCCATGATCATGTGAGCCGATTCCTTATAATATATAAAGATACTCTATTGGTCCTGTTTCTCTGTACAATCCTGACTAATACAGGATTGAGTCAATGTTAAGGCCCCTGGACCCCCAGCAATCTAGGTGTGTGAGAATCATTGAAGAGTATGAGTCCCCAGGAACTATCAAAGTGCCTGGCCCAGAATAGACAATAGAATAGGCATTCAGTGTTTATTTGGAAAACAAAATGACTATATCATGGATAAACTCTATCATTTTTGCCACAGGCTAGAACTCTGGAGCTATTCAAGAAAAGCCTACAGCAAAAATGTTTGTCTTCAGCGGGAAGTTAAATAATTGATCAGTCAAGTTACTTATTTATTCATTCATTTGTTGACCCACTGATGTATTAATCATATACTGTATGCTGTACTAAGCACAGTGCTAGATAGTGAATATGTAAAGAACAAGGATACACAGCCCTTGCCCTCCAGGAACTCGCAAATTCACATAAAGAATTATAACATAGTGCCATATATGTTACCAGAAAGATGGTGCCCCCATGCAGGTGTGATGGAAGTCTACAAGTAGGGGTATATTCGAGGGGCTCACAAAAAGGCGGGAGGGCAAGAAAAAATGAGTAATGGTCTACCAGTGACAGATTGCAAATAGAAGATGAAAAAGAGGAGATGGCTGCGTAGACGGTGATTATTGCTCTAAAATTCTACATTCCTCTTGTCTGTATCAGGAATGCTGCTCATGAATGATGGTAAGAACAGTTGTTCAATTAAGCTCATACTATAATGCCCTGAAACTACAGATACCACTGATATCTTAGGTTTTTGTGATTGACTAAAAGTAATACTTATAGAAGTTCATGAAGATTTATTTACAAGGATATTTACTATCTGATATGGTTTGGATGTGTGCCCCCTGCCTCCAAATCTCATGTCAAGTTGTAATCTCCAATGTTGGAGGAAGGACCTGGTGGGAAGTGATAGGATCATGAGGAAGATTTCCTCTTGCTGTTCTCGTGATAGTGAGTGAGTTCTCACAAGATCTGGTTGTTTAAAAGTGTGTAGTACCTCCCCCTTTCTTGCTTCCTCCTGCTTCAGCCATGTAAGACATACCTGCTTCCTCTTTGCCTTTTGCCATGATTGTAAGTTTCCTGAGGCCTTCCCAGCTATTTTTCCTGCAGATCCTGCAGAACTGTGAGCCAATTAAACCTCTTCTCCTTATAAATTGCCCAGTCTTGGGTATTTCTTTATAGCAGTCTGAAAATGGACTAATACACTATCAAATTATCTCAGTATTTTCAATAGTTAAAATTCGGAAATGGGAAAATCATGGAGAATTGATTAAACAAATTATTATGCAATTGAATACCTTACAATCACTTAAATTGTTTTTAAATAATATGTAATTACATGGGGAAATGTACAAAATGTAGATTTTGAAAGATAAAAATTTGTATGTTTAAAACAAGATTTAAAAATATATAGACAGACCAATTTGCATAGGTAAAAAAAGTAAAATGCAAATGATAACAGTGGCTTTTGAATGTTATGAATGTTACAGATATTTTAAATTTCCTCTATACATCTTTGTTTTCCAAACTTGTAACAATGATTATCATTTCTTTAGTAAAGAAAAAAAGTTATTTTACAATGTTATTTTTGGACAGATTGTGGTTAGCCAGACAGATAATTTTACTGGAAAGTTCCCCAAACCCCTACCCTAAATCCACAAGTACACAAAGGTAACTCCAGGATCCATGAGTGCACAAAATGACCCTACACCCTTGGCTATAGCCAGTTGGTCCATAAGTGGGCACCTGACCAAAGCAAAGCCAATCAGATTACATATTCTGAAAATTTGGAGATTAAAATGATTACCAAACCAAGTGTTCCTTTGAATGGAAGAGATACAAACTTGAGAAGTGGAGGGTGACCATTTTTTCTGCCTTATGGACTAAGTAGCAGAGAAAACTAGTTTTCAGGAAAAAAAAAATGTTGCCAATGTATAGAGAGAAACACAGAAGAGAGATAGCAGCAAGGAGCTGCCAGATTTTCATGACAGATGTGACCCCGCTTTTTATCCTTCCTGAGGCTTTGCATTCCGTGAGATATCCACATGCCTTATAAGATTTTTCTTTTTCTCACTGAATCTGAATCATTTTAGCTTTTTTTCCCTTGAAATCAAGAAGTCTATTAATGCAATGTCTTTGGGAGCATAAGGAGAGAAGCCACACTCACTAAAAGAGCTTCAAATAATACTAACCTATGAGGACAACAACTGCCTTTCTCAACTCAGGTTTCCGTTGCCTAGCCCAATTTCAAGCATAGAGCTGATGCTGTTACAAGCCTGCTGACTGACAGCCTGGAAGAATGAATGATGTATTGCTGTGCCTTTACCCCCCTGCCCTGCATTCCTATTTAATAATTAGTAAGGGTACATCAGGGTTAATGAAAAGGACATATCTGAGCCCCTCTCTGTTCCCTCTTATAGGAAAAGTACTCAATGTAGGTGGCCTGGGAAATGTTATCTTTGATTTAACTCCACTGTAATATGGCTGATGCTCAAATTCACTTGTAATTAAAGGTTAGGTGTAGCTGAAAACCTCTCCTTAATTGCTTAGGAGCAAAACGTCTTCATTTGGAAAACACTGAAAGTTTCTCATTAAAGAGAAACAATGCAAAGTGTTATAGAAAGGTAATCAAATGATACTTTCTATAATTTATTATTCCTTTGCTCAGGCCTTCAAGAGCAGCCATAATGTGCACCTTGCTGCCAGACCATTCTCTATGTTAAACATTATGGTGAGTTAGGAAGATAATGTGCAGGGCACATCAATTGAGTCTTTTCTCCCAAGGCAATGGGAAAAAATATGAATGGTACATAAATAGGGTGACTTGTAAGCATTTTAAGTGTTTTTAAAATGAGGAAACTTAATCAAATTTCTCAAGTTTCCAACAACTCCAAAATCTTGCTTTGGAAATGGGAACATATGTTTTAAAGTTGAGAAACCACTTGCATTAACAGCATGACTGAATGTTGTAACAGTGTGAAGTCTTTAAGAAGCTGTCTGACCTACTAAATTTAATTAAGAGTTTTAAAAGGCTCTGGACATTGTATAATGGACTACCTTCAAACTGCAATGTCAGGCTGTTAATTGATGTGTTCTGTGGCTAATTTAAAACTCTTCTATCACACCTATGGCTTATACAATCATGTAACTCTGGAAAGTTGATAGGACCAATAGCAAGAAAACAGAAACAGTGTGAATCACAGCTATCCAAATATTTTAAGTGCACAGTTTTAACTCTTTGGAAAATAGACTTGTAATTTTCATTCACAGTCTTTATAGGCTGAAAGTTGACATTTGTGTTAAATTTCTCTTTAGAATCATGAAGATATTCGTTAAGCCTTTGCCATATATCCAGTGCAGTGCTGAGTACTGGAAATACAGCAATGAAAAAAAGGGGCAAGCTCTGCTCTCACATGGCCTTCCTGATAAATGTCCCTCAGATTAGGATCAGAAGGATGAATATGATCATACCAAAAAGGAAAGGAAAGCTGTTCCAAGCCAGGGGAGAGCATATCAGAAGACCTGAATGAAACAGTTTCCTGAGTTACAGTTTTAAACTGTAACTCAAGTTTAAGGGACCTGGTGAAGTACTGCTCCACCCAAAGTTAACTAATTCCCAGAGACTGCCAACAACCTACCTGTGAGCATGCCTTTGATATGCAACCCAACCAATCCTGAGTTCACCTAGCCCTCTGACCTAACATCAGTGCCAGGTACAGGACAACTAAGGACCTCTCCCTGTAGCCCAGAGCCTACCACAATATTCGAACTGGCCAATCCAAAATTTATATACTCTTCCTTGCCTTTTTCCCTGCAAAAACCACAATAAAGTCCGGTGCCATATTTTCCCCTCACTCCTGCCTCCTGACCACGCTGGCACTTTCCCATGTGGCCTAGCATAGCATGGCATGCTCCCTCCTCTTGGGAACTATGAATAACAAACTATCTTTTCAACAGCAGTCATGTCCTGATCTGTTGGCCTTGCCATACCTGAATGAAAACAAAATCCTGGATATATTTTAAAGCAGTACCTAACTCATATGTTCTCACAGAATAATCAAAATTGAAAAAATGTTATCAAGATAAACACTGACAAGAGAAATATTAGTAAATACACTACTAAAATGATTTTAAATACAAAACTATAAAAAGGTTCTTATAGAAATGTCATGCATAAGAAAGAGTGGCACTCATTCATTCAATATGTATTTATTGAGCATGCTATGTGCCAGGGACTGAACTAGATACTTGGATGCAATAGTGAACAAAACAAAGCTCCTTGCGGAGCTTATATTCTAGTGGAGAAGAAAGAAGATAGGTGGAACAAAAACCCATAAAGTATACAAATATAAAAACGCAGTGAATGCTAATCCCAGCTACTCAGGAGGCTGAGGCAGGAGAATCGCTAGAGCCCGGGAGGTGGAAGTTGCAGTGATCTGAGATCTTGCCACTGCACTCCAGCCTGGGCAACAGAGTGAGACTCCGTCTCAAAAAATATATAAATAAATAAAAATAAAATGATAGTAATTTTTAAAAGGCCCTAAGATATGATTGTGTGTGGCTGAACTAGAAAACTGTGGTTCAAACAAGGTAAAGGAGGTGGAGAGGGCTGACCAGATGAGAAAAGTGACAAGGTTAGAGAGGTAAGACTGGTTTTGGGGGAAGGGAAGTTTGTGCTGGGCCTTTTGTTTCATTTTAAGTACGTTGGCTTTCACTGTGGTAAGATGGAGACTTATTGGAGGGTTTTGAGCAGAGAAATGACCTAATCTTAGGTTTTTGAAGGACAATTTTGGATCCTATGTTGAGAATGTAAAATAGAGTACAAGGGTGGAAGAAAGCCCTTTGAGACAACTACTGAACTAATCCAGGCAAGAGGTGATGAGCTCTCAAACCGGAATGGTAGCAGTGAAGAGGGCAAGAAGTGAGCAGAGTTTAGATAATTTTAAAGGTTGAGTCAACAGAATTTTGTGACACATTGCATGCAAAATATGAAAGAGTCAAGAATAATGCCAAGGTTCTGGCTGAACAACTAACTGGAAGGAGGAAGTTGCCATCAACAAAGATGGAAACGACCATGATGAACAGACAATTAAATATAGAAATCTGCAGAGGAGAGAGAGGTCCATGTTGGTAATATAAATTTAGGAGTTGTCATCATATAGATATTTAAAGTCATGAGCTGGGTTGAGAATGACTGCAAATGGAGAAGATTGCTGGTACCTCTGCAGAACACTTTCCTCTACCCTGCAAGGTCAACTCCTCTTATTTCTCTCATGTCGTTGCTCAAATGTCACCTCGGTGCAACCTGTCCCCTCCATCTGACCACATACTTCTCTTTTTAAAGCCAATATCCTGCTCTTTTTAAAGCCAATCGCTTATCATCTTCTAACATACTCTATAACTTATGTTTATTATTTGTTTTCCACTTGCCCATGCTGCATGAGGGCAGAGATTTGTGTTTTTGTTTTTGTTCACGGCGGTACCTAGAACAGTACCAGCTTATAGTAAATATTTACTGTTGAATTGTCCCATTACCATAGGGCGCATTTTCTATGGGCCTCTTAGCAGCCCATCAACTCAGTGTTGACCCCCGTTCTTCCTTTGGTAAACTAGGAAAGAGACGATAACAGCTACAGTTAATTGAGTGCTCACTCTGTGCCAGACACTGTTCTAAGGGCATCACATGGAAGTATATCATTTAATTCTTGCAATAACCCTCTGAGATGAGTGCCATCATTTGCCTTATTATAGGGGAGGAAGCTGAGACACAGAAAGGTTAAGGTTTATGTCCAGCGTCACACAGCCTCGGAGAGGCAGAGTCCATATATCAACCTAGAGAGACTGGAACCAGTCTGTGATATTTCCCACTACTCTCTATACCCCTCGGAAGCAGGGGCATTCAGGGAATAAAGCCTTGATGTGACTCTAGATGATAGAAATAATGACCAGTATTTGCTGAAGGTGCAAATGGCCTCCTTTTGGCGTCATCCCTGATGACTTAAATGATTGTAACAGAGTATTTGCCGTTCATGAAATTTTTAAAGATCAAGTTAGTAAAGATTTATTTCAATATTTTAACATTTCTTTGTTTTTTCCTCATTGGTAGAAAGAGAAAAACTATCTTCCCCAGCATTCACCTGGAAAATATTCATATGCTTCTGTCAATAAATTACTTTCCAAATAAAATTCTTGCTTCGGTCATTTTCGTATTAATGGGAAAATACATTTTTAAGGAAATCCCAATCCTGATATTAATAATAATACTAAATGGAATATATATTATAGAGTAACTAATTGAATATATGTGCCTTGGAAGTATTTTTTTGGCTATGAGAAGTAAGTGGTATAATGTGCTCTGCAGAACTTATTTCTAAAAAATGGAAATAGGTTAAATTGGTCTTTCCAGTGCTGTTCGGATATTTTTATTGCTCCACTAGTGAGAGATTTTATATAGTTCTTTCCTTCTGTGTTCATCTTCGATGATGATTAAAAATTTAAGTAAGTTTGCCAGAAGGTCTGTTTGGCAGCTGTCATGCCTATTAAATAGGGTGCATCCTTAGAGCATTTCACTCACTGCTAAAAGGAAAGGATTTTAGAGAAAAATAACCCAAGTTCCTGGCGGGTGAGGAAGTTATACATGCTTCAAATGATAGCTAAGATGCAGTGGATTCATTGTGAATACATATCACTGTAATCGTCAAGAACCTCAGGTCTAATTATAACTTTGTGATTCAAATTTCTTTGGTTGTGGTGAATCTAACTGAGACAGTAGTTGATGTGTCTGCCTTTCTTTGTGACCTCTGAAATTCTGAATTCAACAAGAGCAGGTTCAAAGTGAAAAACTCCATTACCTCAATACTAGGCCCATGTGAAATATCTGGATATCACAGAGCTAGTTATTGCTTGAATCCTGTTCTTGTTGCCCAGGCTGGAGTGCAGTGGTGAAATCTCGGCTCACTGCAACCTCCACCTCCTAGATTCAAGCAGTTCTCCTGCCTCAGCCTCCCAAGTAGTTGGAATTGGAATTACAGGTGCGTACCACCACACCTACCTAATTTTGTGTGAGTGTGTTTGTGTGTGTGTGTGTGTGTGTGTGTGTTGTCACCATGTTGGCCAGACTGGTCTCGAACTCCTGACCTCAGATGATCCACTGCTTTTGCCTTCCAATGTGCTGGGATTACAGGTGTGAGCCACCACGCCAAGCCTATTTTCATATTTATCAGAGGAATGAGAAGTGCTATTCCTTCTGCAGAAGGGCACTATAAGTGTACATAGGAATTGTCGAAATAGTGCTGCTATATCTGAACTCCTCAGGTATAAGTAGTGTATAATTACTATTAAGAAAAATCATAACATTAGTATCATATTTAACTATTGTTTTCAATAATCACTAATGTTGAAGATATTTATATAAGGAAAGTATTTAAACTGGGGCTAAATTAGCTAGGTAAGAATTACCTAGAGAGCTTTATTAAAATGCAGAGTACTGGGGAACATTCTCAAATATTCTCATTCAGTTGGCTACAGTGGGGCCTAGGAATCTAGATTTCTAGAAGTACACCAAGCTGATTTTGTGTAATCATATATAAGAGCCAAGGTTTGATTTTCATATAGTCCTATCATAGATTCTTAGTCCTTAGCCACTGCTAAGATGGTAAGAAATGTGAGATAGATTGTCTTACATACATTATATATATCCCCCTCAATGCCCAGCACATAAAGGTTTGCTGAATTTATTTGAAGTGCATTGCTTTGACATGGGAAAGTCATGCCTGGAAGTGAACACATTGCCAATGGAAATCTTCATCCCCTTTGCATAAAGCGATCTGTTAGGTAGGTGAGTGAGTCAGCAATCACCCCCCACAATCACCCGGTGGAAGAGAGTTTGGACTTGAGAGTCAGACCTGGGTATAAGAATTGACTCTTGCCCTTGACTACTTATAATACTTAACCTTTTTCATCCTGTTTCTTCATCTGTTAAATGGGTATAATACCAATCATATAAGATCATTGTAAGGATTAAGTGACAAAATGTGTGTTAGATTCTTGCTACAAATATGCTAAATATATGTAAACTGTCTACATTATGTCTTTATTTTCTTCTGTGTGGAGCTGAAAATCATGATTCTGTAATGAGAATAGAACAACCCTGGCAACATGGCAAGACCTTGTCTCTACACAATTTTATTTCAAAATTAGCTGGGTGTGCTGGCACATGCTTTTAGTCCCAGCTACTTAGAAGGCTGAGGTGGGAAGATTGCTTGAGCCTGGGAGGTTGAGGCTGCAGTGAGCTGTGGTCAAACCATTGCATTCCAATCTCTGATCATGCCATTGCACTCCAATCTGGGTGACAGAACTGAGAACTTATATCATGATTGAATTACCTCCCACTGGGTCCCTCCCACAACATGTGGGAATTGTGGGAGCTACAATTCAAGATAAGATTTGGGTGGCGACACAACCAGAGCATATCATGGCGTAACTCCAATTCCTGCCTCTATCTTCACATGGCTTTCTTCTTTGTGTGTCTTTGTATCCTCTCCTCTTCTTATAAGGACACCGGCTTTTGGATTTGGGGCCATTCTAAATCAGGGATGATTTATTCTAAAAACTTTAACCAATTACATCTGCAAAGACCCTGTTTCCAAAGAAGGTCACAAACTTCAGATTGTGACCTTCTTTGGAAATAGGGTCTTTGCAGATGTAATTGGTTCAATCCACTATACTAACCATTTGTGATACAGATTGCTAAATATCCTCCCACTTTTTTTCTTAGTAATATGTCAACCTCAATTCTTAGTTAGACTCGGCTATCCAAAGTAAAGATGTCATTTCCCAGCCTCACAACTAAGAGTATGATCATGTGACTGCGTTCTGGCCAATAAGATGTAATCAGAAGTATAGTGTGAATCCTTAAAGAAAAGAAACATGTTCTTCTACCCTCTTACTCTTTCTTGTTTCCTGGAATGTAGATGTAGTAACTTTAAAGCAGCCATTTTTGACTATAACAAATAAGGCACATGTTGAGAATGGTAGAGCCTGGGTTCCTGACAACTTTAAGAAATTGCCATGGCTGGGCATGGTGGCTCATGCCTATAATCCCAGCACTTTGGGAGGCAAAGGTGGGTAGGTCTCTTGAGCCCAGGGGTTGGAGACCAGCCAGTGCAGCATGGCAAAACCCCATGTCTAGAGAAGGGGGGGAGGGGAGGGGAGTGGAGGGGAGAGGAGAGGAGAGAGGAGAGAAGAGAAGAAGAACATTAGTGGAGCATGTTGGTGTGTGCCTGCAGCACCAGCTACTCAGAAGGCTGTGGTGGGAGGATCAGTTGAGTCCGGGAAGGTCAAGGCTCTAGCGAGCTGTGATCACCCCAGTCTGGGTGGCTGAGTGAGACCCTATCTCAAAAAAAAAAAAAGCCCCAAAAAACCCAAAAACCAAAAAAGAAGCTGCCCTATTCTGGGCTGTGCTTTACTGAACTTTTGTGTAACAAAGAAGCAAATTTGTCTTATATAAGTCTTGTTTGTATAAGTCACTGTTATTTAGGACTTTTCTGCCACTTTTCTTCTGGACCTAATCTCAACAAGTGGACTCTGTTTTCTCTTACAAGAAGGAATTTGGGGTTTAAAACCTCAGAAGAAAACATTAGAATTGAATTGAGCTTTGTCTTTTTTTAGTGATCATTTTAATAAAAACCTTTGTGGTTCCAAATAATCAGCCCTCCATCTCGGGGCCTTATTTTCATTATCACTAGATTAACTTATTAATAATTTAGTAAACTTTATGTTATAGTTACTGGTTCTGCTTACTTTCTAGCTTCCTTGTTATAATACAAACCAAATAAGATAATTTTCATGCCATGCCTCTAGCTCCCTACTTGGCTGGACCGTGGCATTGTCAAAATCCAGGGATGCCATTCACAGGGTAGCATTCTCAGGGGCACCATTGCAATGTGAATGGTGTGTCCCTTGGAAGTGTCCCTTCTGCTTAAAAAGCAGAAGATGGGTATGATCCTATAAATTTAACCATGTTTAGTTTTTAAACTGTATGTCAGTGTCACATTCCTGAAAATAATCACTTAGGGCTCAATTGCAGACAACAAAATTCACTCCAGATAGTTTAAGAAGAAAGGAATGACTTACTGGATTAACAGCATGACTTGGGCTGTACTGAGGCAACCAACAGCCTCCAAATCTCATTCTGTAGAAGAAATAGTTTTATTTCTCACACATACTGTGTGAACATTGTAGGTAGATTGGCAATTTCAATTTGTACCGTCCTCCTTCCAATTAAAGGAGCAAACAATTTCTGGTAAATTGCTGTTACCCATAGTAGAAAGAGAGAGATGATGAATTGTGCACTGTTCCTTGAAGCTTGCATCCAGAAGACACACATTTGTTCTTATTTCATTGGCTCAAGCAAGTCAGATAGCCAAAATCAATTCCAAGGGGGCAGATGGAGCAATCCTACCCTTTGCCTGGACAATAGAAAACCAGAAATATATTTGATAAAGAGCACTAATGAATTTTTTGCTTACTCAAGCACTGGAAGGACTGGAAGAGAGACATCTAGGTTGAGCTTCCACAAATAGCTCTCAGAACAACACTGCAGAACTGACCCATCGAGGGTGCGGCCACCTCTGCTAAGACTGGGAAGCTACAGCCATGACAACTGATTCCACCACCACACAGCCTCAGGCTTATTGTTTCTAAAACAATCTCTTTCTTTGGATTTCAAGGCACATTATCAGCCTCCAAATACCTGCAAGGGTAAGGGGCAGGTACTAGAACACTGGCTACCACTGCTGCAGAAAAAAAAAAAATGGCCTCTGGGGAAAATTGGCAGACATATGCTCTCCAGTTTACAAGAGCCACTTTCATCTTCCAGTTTTTGTGTAATATATCTCCGTGGTAGAAGTGAAGCTACATATGGAAAGTGAGATGTAAGATAGTCTGAAACATGCAGCCTTGAGCTTTCCAGACTTGATTGCTCAGTGAGGCATTTGTACAGGGAGGTTGGAATGGAGACAGACATACATGTTACTTTTCATACATTCAGTATTCCTTATCTTTCATACATTATGTCATCCATCTTTTCATTTGTTCTTTCATCTGATACTGAATGAATTCTTACTGTTTCTAGATGCGGTACTAGATGGTTGGGTGGGATGCTCAGTGAGGAGCCGTGTCGGAGAAAGAGACAGAAATATTGACCTGCTTTGAAATTATGTCTAAGAACATTTCCAGATCAAATTTAACAATCCATGTAACTAAACTTGGAAACAAGTTTGAAATGAAGGTGTGGAAACACATCTTTTTTACACATACCACAGGAAGTTGTTTTTTAAAAAATAATCACCCAAAATTAAATAAATCAAAGGTTTACATATCCAGAGGGGAGCGATGGTTGTTGCTGCAGCAAAGTACTTGAGTGGGAGTTGGGAGACAAAAAGCACTTAGCAGATTAGTTCCTTGTAAATGCTAACTGGTACCTTTAGGGTTTTTCCTATTATAAGCAATGAAATACATAAAATTCAGCTTAATTAGCTGTATTAATAGCACCAGGAGAGCAAGTTAAGCCTCTTGTTCACCACCAAGATGAGAGTAGTATTCATTTGAGAATGCAAAAATGCTTATAAAATTTTAGAGCCCTGTGAACATATCTGCTTTGTTGAATGAAAAAACACAGCTGTCCAAGCACCATTATTCTTCACACTGAGAGAGTATTCCCGTTCTTCTTCTCATCCCCCCTCACCCCTGTACACCTGTACTAGCATCCCGCAGCCTACCAGCAGCTCTGCATTGAATTATAACATAGTTATGTGAGTTTTGTTTTCTTTTGGAGATGAAAAGAATTACTGCTGAAAACCATTTTATCATCCATTTAAACTCACATTCACAACTAGTTCCTTTTTTATTAGTACTTAAACCTGATCAAGTCTTTCACTGTAAAAAATAAACCTTCCTCCCACTCCCATGTTCCCCTTGAGCCCCCCTTACCTCTCCCCATCACAGCCACACTGCTTGATGTGTGCTTGCAATGATGGCTGTCCAGACCCCCTCACCTCCCTCTCACTCCTCAGCCCACAGTTACGTAACTCACTCCCCACCGTTCTACTAAAACTATCCTTGGCAAGGCCATCACATTTTCCCTTGGATCTGGTGAACAGTTTTCTGTTCTTATTTTTCTTGGCCTCTCAACAGATTTCAAACTGTGGGACTCCTCCTTTCTTTTGGGAACTCTCTCCCTGGCTCCGAAGAATCTATGCCCTCCTGATTTTCTTCCTACCTTTGGTAGTTCATCCTCAGTCCATTTGGAGATATGATAAAATGCTAAATGAGACTCACCCTGATGTCTCAAATTTAAGCTGAAAACAAATGACATGTACTCCTTTCTTCTTCAAAAGAGAAGCATAACTTCCTAAGAGTGGACAGATCTTGTCCTGTGTATATTTGCTCACTTGGGAATTCACTGGAAGCTTTCTTGAAAGAGAGCTGCTGGCCAAGTATGGAGTGCTGTGGCTTATTTCTGATCACATAGAGGAGGTAAGGGGTGTGCTACTCCACTTGAAGCTAAATGAGAGAGGCAGAAAGTGAAGGTTCAGAGAAGTTTAGGGTTGCTGTTTTTCCACAAATCAGGGGCCTCTTCCTTTTAGTTAGATGACCACTGAAATGTAAAAACTCCTTGGCCCACCTTCAGGCTCTTATTAGAGCCAAACATAAAATTTTGGAGACGCTGGCATGGCCTTCAAAGAGTTTACGAGTCTCTGTGATAAAGACAGAAGCTGGCTGAAAGGCTCTGTCAGTGGAGTAAGCAGGAAGATAGGAGAGACGATGGGAGCAGCCTATGTTCCCAGGGTTTAGAATTCCCAGGCTCCACCTGTACCATGTGGAGATATGGTAGTCATCAGGGTTGTTTAAAAATATTCTAATACTTCTCTCTATCTGGGCCTGTGGATTGTACTTTCTTACCCTCTTTCAAGTTAGCCTGGTATACGTGATCAGCTTTGGCTCATGAAATGTGGGCAGAAAGAGAGGTATCACTTCTGGGTAGGAGCTTGAAGACTCAGGGTAGCATTCACTGTGGTTTTTTTCCACCTGCTATGGTTATCATGGAAGCATGAGTCAAGAGGCATTCTCTATCATCCTGGGTCCACGAACGACTACAATAAGCAGAACCTCGCTGCTAACCTGAAATGGTCAGGTAGAATGAATGAGAGTATCTGCTGAAATTTAGGAGCAAGTAGCATAACCTAGCCTATCCTGACTAATAAGGGAAGGCAGCATGATCTTGCAAGGATCCTACCCGAGAAGCAGGCCATGTAGGAGCTAGTGACCCCAGCTAGAAAAATAAAAAGGTAGAGATTGTGGGTAATGGTAAGAAACCAGTTGGATAATGAATTGTTTGAGTCAATGAAGAGTAGAGGTCCCCAAAAGTTTGGGGGGGGGAAGATGAGTAATAAGCATCCTTAGAGAGCTCACAAGGTCCCCCACACAAGGAAAGTCATTTTATTATTGGTCATGGCAGAGGGCATCTGACAGCCAACTGCGAAAGAAATGTGTTTTCCATGTTTTCCCTTATCACACCTTCCTATCTTAACCTGGAGGGAACCAAGAGCAAGAGAGGAGTGTGGGAAAATGCGGACCAAAGAAAGTGGAAGAACAGAACATAACCCTTTCCACTCCATGATTGGGATCCCAGATCAGGCTCAGGCTGGAGGAAGGAAGAAAGTTTGGACTGGATGTGAGATGGAAATTTTAACTTAGATTGATCTGAATGTTTTAGTGTATGAAAATGGGACTATTTGCATACCAATACATTAACAAAAATTCATGCATTGTCCTCAAGGTATTATCCCCAGGTATAATGGTTTTAATGCAATGATGGGAGAAAAAGAAAGCTGTTTTCTAAGTGTACCCTACCAAATGGAACAAATTCAACAAACAAGCTCTAATTCCTTTGGGGGGAAAAAAATAGAACCTTATATGTAGATAATCCTCAGGGTTTTATCCTAGGCTCTCATCTCACAGGCCGCTTTCATATATTTACATGACTGCAAATTTCTGTGGCTATGCCTTCCCAGGCCTGTTTTTCAGGCACAGGCCACTGTTCTGCATTCTGAGTTACTGAACTGATATACATAATTGCCTACAGGGTATTGATATTGGATAGCTCATGGGAATTCATAACAACTGAACTCATTATCATGTGCCTGTGGTCTCCTAAACCTGTTCCCTCTCAGGTTTCCCTTTCTCCTTCCATTACCCAAGGTGGAAATGTTAACTTTTTGCCCCTGCATGGCTCCTAATATTCAGTCAATCACCAAGTCCTAACTACCCTCCCTTCTAAGTATGTCTCAAATCTGTCCATTTCTCCACATCCCCACTGTGACTGCATTGGCCTGAGTCATCTTCATCTCTCATTTGAAGAACTGCAGTGCTCTCCATCTGGACTCTGCTTCTAGTCCCACTGAACTCCAATGTATACTTTTCATTGCAACTACCAGTGATCCTTATAAAATGAGTCCTTCATTCATTGAATATGTATTTCATGCCCACTGTGTGCCAGGACCTGTGTTAAGCTTTGGGGATAGGTACAGAGCACAAAACAGAGTCCTTGTCCTCATGGGCTTTATTTTTATTTGTTTATTTATTTAAAGACCCTCTGTTCAGCAAAATGAGCAGAAGGTAAATATTGAATGAACAAAATGATCCATAACAGGGGACAATAAAGGATTTCAAAATCTGTAATTATGTAGTTAGGTATATTTGGAACTTTTCTGTGTATGATGTGTGTGTCTGTGCTACATTAACAGAAATACCTGTATTAAGTTAGTGAGTTTAGAAGAATGTGTTTTGACTAATAAAGATATAGACAAGAGAAATATATATAAATTGTTTACATTTTACAATCACAAAATTGAGATAAACTAAGCCTTTTGGAATTTGACAACTAGAGCAGGGGTCCTGCTAAGACTCCATTGTGCCAGCAACATTCTCAGCTGCCTCTGCTACAGGCTCACATCCCCTTCCCTCCATGGGAATAATGGCACAGGGAGAAGAGCCACATGCAAGTGAAGCCAGCTATCATAAGGGAAGGAATGATCTCCAGAATTTTCTAGGGATTCAAGACCTGTTATAGCTCCCACAGATTTGATCACAACTAGTGTAAACACACTAGATGGCGGGTTTTTTGTTTGTTTGTTGTTTTCTTTTCTTTTGAGACAGGGTCTCATTCTGTCACCCAGTCTGGAGTCTAGTAGTGCTCAAGTGATTCTCCCTCCTTAGCCTCCTTAGTAGCTGAAACTAAAGGTGTGTGCCATCACACCTGGCTAGTGTATTTTTGCAGAGACAGGGTCTTGCTACATTGCCCAGGCTGGTCTTGAATTCATGGCCTCAAGTAATCCTCCCACTTTGGCCTCCCAAAGTGCTGACAGTACAGGCATGAGCCATCACACCTGGCCCAGATCAGATATTTTTAAGTCTGTTTCGCCTGGCCACATCACTTCCTGGAAGGAGCCTTGGATTAGGAGACAGAAAAATCTAACTTTCCTGTTTGCTTTTGTCATTAGCTTGGGTTACAAATTGGTAACTTGATGCCTGGTTGCTCTTCTACCATACCAACCCAAGAGGGGGTAAGCGTACCCAAGGTATAAAGAAGATATGAGGTTACATTAGTCATAATAGACTGGATTGCTACAGCAATCAACAATCTACAGATTTCAGAAGCTCAGCACATAAAAGATTATTTCTCATTCATACTAAGGCTGTTGTAGGTTGACAGCGAGGTGCTCTGCTTCCTCTGGTCATTCAAGGACCTACATGTCAGAGGTCTGTCACCTGGAATGTTGCTGGCCACTTTGTCATGGGAAGAGTGAGAGATTGGAGAACCACAGAGGGTCTTTCACTGCCTCAGCCAGGAGGTGACACACATCACTTCTGCTTACATTTTATTAACTAACTACATGGCCTAATTAATTACAAAGGAGCCAGCAAGTTTACCTTTCCATATGTTCAGGAAGGGAAAGAGAACTGGGTATTGGTGAGCACCAGAAATGCCTACTACCTAAGCCAATAGTCACTTTGTTTAGAGAGCCTTTCCTGACCAACACTCCTCAGTTTCCAGACTAGGTATGACGTTGCTTTGATGTGCTTCCCTAGTCCCTTTACATCTGCTTCTAAATTGTTAGTGTGCATTAATCACTTTACTGCTTGTTCACGTTCTTATCTTAGTTTATCTCCTGTCTGCCTAAAACACTCTTGCTCCTGTACTTAACTGGCTTTGACTTACCCTTAGATCTCAGTTCAAATTAATTCCAATAGTCATGAGGAAAAATACAATCTGAACCCCTAGTCCCCATAGTTCTTTTCTTAAAAAAAATTCTTCAGTAAAGCACTAAGGCTCCTTGTAGGGTATATGGTCCCAGATCTTAGGCGAGGACAAAGCAAGAAGAGCCTAATACATCTTATTACTGTCAAACACTAAAGATGTTTTTGGAAATCCCTAATTAAGTGTTAAAAATAAGACAGTGCAGCCTAGAGAGAATAGTCACTGGGCAAAAGGTGACAAAGCTGGCATTAAAAATGATCACAATACTTGGAAAATATTCAGTCTGTTTTTGTTTTTATTTTTTATAGAGACAGGATCTTGCTATGTTGCCCAGGTGGGTCTCAAACTCCTGGGCTCAAGCAATATTCAGTTTGTTAAAGAAGCTGTGAGTTTATTATAATTTTCAAGAGATAGAAGCTGTATAGTTTTTGTACAAATTTTGTATAAAATTGTTAAAAGGATGGTTTGAGGTTAATAAATATGTATTGAATGAATGAATGAATTGTATTTTGGAAAAATGGTAGTTTACACAAAATTGTATATGAAATGAATAGTTACAACTTGGGGAACTATGTTTGCCCATTGTGTAAAAATACCCAGAAAAAGAATTTTTTGTAGGACATGGTGGCTCACACCTGTAATCCCAGCACTTTGGGAGGCCAAGGCAGGCAGATTACTTTAGGTCAGGAGTTCGAGACCAGCCTGGCCAACATGGTGAAACCCCGACTTTACTAAAAAAGCACAAAAATTATCTGGGTGTGGTGGCGCATGGCTGTAACCCCAGCTATTTGGGATGCTGAGGCGGGAGAATCACTTGAACTCAGGAGGCGGAGGTTGCAGTGAGCCAAGATTGCACCACTGCACTCCAGCCTGGGCTACAAAGTGAGACTCAGTCTCAAAAAAAGAATTTTAAATTTCTATATCAGACATAATAAAAATGGATTTGAGCTACAACAGAGAAATTTTTATAATCAAAGAAGAAATTTCAGTCTGTACTCTAGGGTGAGATTATTGATTAATTTTTCTGGGGAACATTTTGTTCCACCTGGTTTGTGTCTGTACAATTCTGCCTGAAAACGGGAGAAAACAGTGGAACTGAAACTCCTTTAGGGATATGATTCTCTAAGATGGTTATTTTGAGCAGTTACAGATATGCATATACTATATTAGAATCAATTCAGTGGAAACCTGGGTGAGCTTTGTGAATGAACATTTTGTAGGTAAAATACAATTGCATCAATGTGCAGTTGCATCAAACATAGGTTCTATAATCATAGGCACCTGGGAAACTTTCGACTGTATATATGGAATTAGCACTAACCTAGTTTACTGAGATTTTCTTTGTTATGCTGTATCTTGGAATCTTTTTCTGTGTTAGAAAAGAATTCACCAGCTGAAAAGTATATTAAGAAAAAGATCTGTACTCATGTGAAAACTATTCTGGAACATTACAACTTCAAAGGTTGGGTTTCTCTTACTTGGTGAATAAAAGCAAAATGCTGCCCGTAAATGGACAATTGAGTGCAAAAGCAGAAGGAGTAATGGAATATTACAACAAAAAATGAAATGGAAGAGCTGGCAAGAGAACTGGGATACAGCAAAATGGAGAAACATAAAATTAGCTGAAAACAGAGGCAATTGTAGGAACATTCCTTTTGAGTGGGCAGCTCAAATGTTAATGATTCTACAATAAATTCATGCTTTAACTAGAGAATCCTAGGAATTTAGATCCAGCAATATATTTGGAAAGGTGTGGGGAAAATTAACTTGAAAACCCACACCTCAGTTGGCTCAGAGGGGATGTGTGAATGTAGAATCTGTGAAAAGAGTTTAATATGTTTTTAAAAACTGTCTGCTAAATGATATCAGATAATGTACGCATTGATGATGTGAAGCACCTGTTAGCTTAATTTCAAAAGCAATAATGGTCCAAGATCGGTAATCTTATGACAAATTAACTATAAGACTCTTGTCAGGACTGACCTAATTGGATGTGAGTATGCCTGAATGCCAGATTCCAGTATAGATTCACAAAAACAGCCTGGAAATGTGCCGGGGAGGAGGACTCACGGGGTGAAACTAAGATGGCAGAAGAATAAAGCAAGAATTATATATTGCTATGTTTTGAATGTTTTATTCTCACCAAATTCAAATATTGGAATCTGAGACCCAATGCAATAGTATCAAGAGAAGAGCCTTGCTGAGGCTGGTGGGTCACCTGAGGTCAGTAGTTCAAGACCAGCCTGACCAACACGGTGAAACCACATCTCTACTAAAAAAAAAAAAAATACAAAATTAGCTGGGTGTGGTGGCATGCACCTGTCATCCCAGCTACTAGGGAGACTGAGGCAGGAGAATCACTTAAACACAGGAGATGGAGGCTGCGGTGAGCCAAGATTGCACCATTGCACTCCAGCCTGGGCAACAAGAGCAAAACTCCATCTCAAAAAAAAAAAGAGAGAGATGAGCCTTTAGGAGGTGATTAAGTTTTGAGGGCTGTGCCCTCACGAAGGGATTAGTACCCTCATAAAAGGGCTTGAGGGAACTAGCTAGCCCTTTGTTGCCCTTCCACCTTCTGCCATGTGAGGACGCAGCAAGAAGGTGCTGTCTTAGAAACAGAGCAGTCCTCACCAGACAATGAATTTGCCAGCACCTTGATCTTGGGTTTCTCAGCCTCCAGAGCTGTAAGCAATAAATTTCTGTCTTTTATAAATTACCCAGGCTCTGGTATTTTGGTAGAACAGTACAAAAGAACTAAGACATATATCAAAGTTTGCAGGAGATTCTAAATATCAAAAGATAATTTGTCTTGTTTCAAGTCCTCCAAGAAGAAAGACACCAAGAAATAATGAGATGGGTAGGAGATTTTTTGGGGGGAAATGTCTGTGAAGAATAAAGGAGAGAGGGAGCAAGAGTAGGGGCGGTATCACAAAATACAAGTTTGACTTGTGCAAAGAGAGAAGAAAGGAAGGAGGATCTTGTGGAAAGAGCCCTTGACTACAGTGTAACCAGGCCAATGGCAAGTGTGCCCTAGCATGGAACGTTCATTATAGCAGTCACGCACTGGAGAGCAATGGCCTAGTGCTAGTGTCCTCACTGTTCTCTGTCATTAGCCAGGAGCAGCCTGGGGACAGCGTGGCTTTAGCACAAATGCTGTGCCAGGTTAGAACATGCAGCAGCTAGATGTCGTCAGCCAGCTGTGTTCCTCACAGCAGGTTTTTGGAAGGGACATCTTGTTGGCACACCACATGGCTGCTACGACTTAACATGGACACAGATACATGTTCCCACACATGTTCATAGGGCAGTCCTCCATGGCTCCTTTGAGCCTTTCTTCCTGAGAGGAAAGTTCTAACAGGGAGGTTAGCAGCACAAACGACACCCCTAGAAGCTGCAGCTGATCTCAGAACCGCAACTGGTATTCATTGTCTCCCTCCTCCACTATTCTTTCTAAATCTCTCTCTCGAACACCTCTGGCTTTCCTGGTGGCTTACCCGGTGGTATGATCCAAACTCCCATGCCTGAAGGATCTGATTCCTTGGTCATCACACCTTCTCAGGCTAATATATCCATTCATGTGTCTATTCATAATGATAACTGGGCAATGCAGCACCAAGAGGTGCCCAAGCAGATTGTGTTGTGGAAACACAGCCCTACTTCCTCCTGCTTCCCTGCGTCTATTACCCTCACAAAGATTGTCACTTCTCTTTCCTGCTTGTCTCTGGACACAAGGAGTCCAAAATGCTCTGGGAGCTGCCATAGTTGTGGTTAAGTGGGACCTGTCCCATCCCACTGGCAAGAGTGTGCATCTTTGGGGATGACAACCTCACTCCCTCTGAGCTCAGAGTTGTGGGGACAGGAAGCAAAATGTTCTCCAGTAGGTCATTGAGAGTGATGATAAGTGGGTCACAGCTGCTTCTACTCTCCGGTTCCTATACTCATGTATTCTTTCACTTGGAGACTCAGTGTCAGATGGAGGTCTCTGGTTTAATGCAAATACTGCACCCTGAATAATGTCACCCCACCTGTCTTAGTCTGTTTTGTGTTGCTATGACAGAATACATGAGTCTAGGTAATTTTGAAAGAAAAGAGGTTTATTTGACTCATGGTTCTGGTGCTGGGAGGTTGAAGACTGGGCAGCTGCATCTGGTGAGGGCCTCAGACTGCTGCAACTCATGGCAGAACACGGAAGGGGAGTGGGCATGTTCAAAGAGATCACGTGGTAAGAGAGGAAGCAGGAGACAGAAACCGAGGAAGAAAGACTTCTTTAACAACCCACTCTCAGGAAGTAATCCATTCCCTCAAGAGCAAGAACTCACCCACCCTTAAGGGAGGGTATTAATCTATTCACAAGCTATCTGCCCCTATGACCCAAACCCCTTCCATGAGTCCCCACCTCTGCCACGTTAGAGATCCAATTTCAACATGGGTTTTGATGGGGACAAACCACATCCAAACCATAGCACTATCCTTCAGATTGTTGTCTGAGTTGGTTCTTCAGCTGGGCTTCAGTGGACTCTTCCAACACTTGATCCAGCTGGCTACTTTGGGATGGTGAAGGATCAGTGGATTCCATGGACGAGAGCTTACTCTTGCACCTTCTTCACTTTAAAGCGGCTTCCCTGGTCAAATGGCATGTTGTATGGAATTCTGTGCCTGTGAATCATGTATTCTATGCACCATTGGATAGTAATGCTGGCTGCGGCTCTTCAGGCAGAAAAGGCAAACCCAGATCTAGTGTATTTCACTCTGAGCATGAACTACTGGCTTTTCTAGGACAGAAGAGCTCAATAGCACCAAATAGCTATGGGTCTTCTTGAGGAATAGTGCGATATCAGCCTTTGTGTTGGTTTATGTTGCTGATAGATTGCATATCCTGAGGCAGAAGAAGTTAGACTCGCGTAAGTAAAGAAGGATTCGTTTACAGGGCCCATCTTTGCCACCACAGCCATTCCATTCATGTGCTCATTGTTGCAAATCTGGAATGGCCATCGATGATGGCTAGCTCACGTCAACTGGCCGAGTCATTTTGACTATTTGGTTTTTCAGTGCCTTTTCCAAGATGGATGCTCTCTAGGGGCATTAACATGTAACACAAAATAATCTTCTCGCTTTATGTCGACTCCCTATGTCTATCCACATGCTTCTGTGGCAGACTTCCTCGTCTCTCATCTTCAGTGGTAGGAGTGCTTGAACTGCAGCCTGAGCCTTCACAGCTCTTTTTTGCTCCAATTTCTACCCAAAGCTGGCTGCCTTCCATATCACCCAGTTTACAGGCTGAAGCTATATTAGTTCCAATATTAAGTGTGGACAGGGTTGCTTCCAGAACCCAGAGAAGTCCAACGGGTGTTGTGTTTCCTTATTCTTAGTAGGAGACATAAGATGCAGCAACTTGTCTTTTACTTTGGAGGAGAAGTCCTGGGCCTGGCCCTGGTTTCTGAACTCTTAAAAACTTTACTGAAGTGGTAGGTCCCTGGTTCTATAGCGGTCTTATCTCCTGCCTTCTAGAGCTCATGTACCTTCCCAAGGCCTCCAGCATACAAGACACTTCTTGCTAGTCCTGCCAGATCAGCATTATATCATGGATATATTGGATCAATGTGATGCTACAGACACTTTAAACTAGATGATGAAAGAGGGCAACATGAACATAGTCCAGTGGACAAAACTGTAAATTAATCTTGTTGTCCACTTCATGCCAGTGTGAATTGTTTTGGATCCTCTTTTCTGATTGGAATAGATAAGAATACAATTGCCACATCAGTGGCAGCATACTGTAAAACTGAGGCCTGACGGATTTACCTTCAACATCATGTCTCACACAGCAACTATGATTGGAACTACTACTTGGTTGAACATGTGGAAATGTATAGTCATTCTCCAGAATCCATGTGGTTTCTATAGATGTCAGATTGGAGATTTCAATGAAGTTAATGGAGATATGATTGGGACCACCCCATCCTTTATATCCTTAATGGTGGTTGGATTAGTCAGGGTTCTCCAGAGCAACAAAACCAATAAAGGATGTGTGTGTGTGTATGTGTGTGGGGAGAGAGAGAGAGAGAGAGAGAAAGAGAGAGAGAGAGAGAGAGAGGTTTTAAGGAATTGGCCCATATGATTGATTTTAGAAGCTTGATAAACCCAAAATCTGATGAGGGAGGCTGGCAGGCTGGAGATCCAGGAAAGAGTCCCAGTTCAAGTCTGAAGGCAGTCTGCTGGCAAGCTAGGAAGAGAAGATGTTGCAGATGAAGTCTGAACAAAGTCTGTTGTCAGAATTTGCTCTTGTTCTAAAGGGGTCATTTTTTTCTTCCATTAGGGCCTTTAACCAACTGGATGAAGCCCACTCACATTATGGATGGCAATGTGTTTTACTTATTGTCCACTGATTTAAATATAAATCTCACCTAAAAACATTTTCACAAAAACATCCGGAATAATATTTGACCAAATATCTGTGCACTGTGGCCCAGCCAAATTGACACATAAAGTTATTCATCACAGTGGTACTAATGTCTGTCATCATTTCTGGGATGCAACATTATTTTTGATTCACTATCTTTGCTCAGGAAAGTGGTTGTTTCAGAGGCTTCCTCTTGGTCTTCCACGGTATGATGGTTCTTTCTCCACTAGCTAAGGATCTACATGGTAAGCCCCAAATCTAACAGGGTCCCATGATGACACTTTAAGTCTTCAAGTATCAATGTCAGCTCAGGCAGTGTGTCCAAAGCCCTCTGTATGTGTTTATTCTTCTTTTCCCGGTGCATAGTCACATAAGTAAATGGGCACAGGTCTCTTTGGGGCAGGACTGTGGAAATCATTACAGTTTATACTTACGGTGTTGCATAGTGGTTCCTTAGGAGCAGCCGTCTCTCCATCACTGCATTATGGGTCTGAAGATCATCTCAGATGCAGGAACTGAAGAGTGAATTATGAATTTTTATTGGCACAACCACCTTTGTCCTGCTGCATCTCTGTTCTTGCCTGTTTCTGATGATAGATGGCAAATGGCAATCTCTTTGGCTGCCCTTCTATTTTTCCTCTGGAGACACCAGATTCTGTAAGTCATTTCCACAACCTCTTGTGGGTCATGCCCCTTAACAGCTATTCCAATGTTGCTGGCCATTACAGTCATGGCAGCCCTCTGACTTCTGGCAGTTAAGCATTGTTACCTGACCTCTACCTTCTTGCTATTGTCCCTATTGCTATTAATGAACCCAACTCTGTGACAGCTTCAGCTCTGGCCCACAAGGACAGCCACCACTACACTTCTTATTGATGCTAGTGCCCCTCTCACCAATGCATTCCTGATGGCCTTGGAGAATAACGTGTTCTCTGAGCCTTGCTGTGGAACATAATGTGCAATGCTGTGGCTTTCTGGCCTTGCATTATGAATCCACTTCCAGCAACCTTTATATTTTTCTTCCTCTACCATTTGCCATGACAACTCTAGTATTTCCAGTTCACTCAGAGTAGGCCATCACTGTCTCTAGGCTTCTGAGAGATATTATGCAGTGAGTTTGCCCCATCTTTGGGGGCAGAGATGAGGTTTTCCTTGCAATGATGTTAAACTCCTTGACCCAAGAAAGTGATCCAGGTTAAGCAACCTCTCTGTCTCTCATACTTTGCCATTTTTTGTTTTATTATTTCTCAGTTTCTCATCCCTCTGCAGGAATCCATAGAACTTTGAAATAACCAGTCAGTAGCACTATTCTTGTAAACATCACTCTTCCTATATCTCCCAAGTGCCTAAATATTTACATTAGCAAAGCTGTTCCCCTCCATCAGGATGCACTCCCAAGCAGTATTCATTTCTCACATTCCACTTGGGATCAGATCCTCCTTGCCAGCCAGACATGAGTGAGCAGTCCCCAACTCTAATTTTACTGCCTGCTTTCTCAGGCCATTTTTTTCCAAGAGTGTCAGTTCACAGCCCCTAGCAGACACCAAGCTAAAATAATATGTGAAAACAATGTTTTGGTGAAAACATCTGTGAAAAATTAAGGGGAGAGGAGCAAGAGTAGGTGGGAAGAGATTTCAAACCACAAAGCAGGTGTGACACTTGTGAAAGAAAAGAGGGAAGGAGAAAAAATGGAGTAGGATGAGCTCCAGGCTGCAGTGGAGCTCTGAGAAGTCTTGACCAGGTGATTGGGAAGGCCTCTAGCAAAGATCATCCATTAGAAGAAGCTTGTGTCAGGCTGAAATGGTTCAACAATAGTACCCCACTCGACCCAGGCATTGTCTGGGAGCAGTGTGGGGGAAAGGGAGGGAGGTCTGAGTATGAATGCTGCAGCTCTGGAGGGGTAGCCACTAGCTGGAGGCTGCTAGCCAACTACACTCAGACAGCATGCTCTTGAAGGGTACACCTACACAATCAGGAGTTTAAGTGGCAGGAGCAGTAAGAAATGAAGCCAAGACCAGAAGGCCAGGTGGAAAATGGAATGGGAGCCTGCAGAGAAGCATTGTAGGTAATAAGCAAGGGCATGTGCAAATTATACCTTTATTTACATGTGCATGGGTGTAGTGGATGGATTTAGTGTATGAGTGTATGGACAGGTTTAATGTTACAACAGGCATGAATGAATTCATGTGAGTACATGGACAGCCATGAGAAATGTGCATTGATAAGGAAAGAGACAAAAAAAAATCTCTAAAAAGCAGACACAAGAATAAAGAAAGCATAGCTTTATGGAGCCATTTAATATTAAGGGAAATCATCTGATAATCCTCAATATACCCAGAGGACAATCACTCTCTATTACTGGAATCATCACTAAAGGGCATTCAAGTTGAATGTCATCTATTTGGGGAGATAAATACGTACATCTTAATATATGTTATTTTAAAAGAGTTTCAACAAAATGAGTTTTAATGTCACATGCTTAAATGGTAAGTCCCTCCATTCTATACAAAATTTTTATAATTTAAAAAGACTTATTTCCCTGATAGATAGCTGTGTTATACTTTATTACCTTTCAAACATTCATGCTGCCTACTCCATTGCTTTTTCTATAATTTAATAGCTACCATTCTGCCAGTTTTATAAATTACATTTCTGATAGACAAGTGTATTATTCTCTTAGACTTCCACAATTCAGAAAGCAAGTGCCAAAAAAATTTAAACTTTAATGTCCAAAAGTACAATTCTTTTTGTGTCACTTAATACAATTCAAGATTCAAAGGAAATGTCTGTGGTTTGCATATTTGTAATTTTCATAGTATCTTCCATAACTGTACAAATAAAAATAAATATAAATCTATATCAGAGTTAAGGCTTAAAATATTTTTAAGGTATATTCAGATTATGACAAAAGAATAGTCTTGAATGACACTCTGTGGCTAAATTTAAACTAAGAAAAGTCATTTGTATTAAGTAGGATCATTAGTTGTAAGTACTTGGAGGCACTGTGTTTTATGGCATAAAGTTAGATATGAGGCCATGATTGCAGTTAAATTTTGAGCAGCAGAAATTTCATTCCTCTGTTATCATCAGTACCACCAATACATCTTCCACATCATTGTTACTATTACTATGTACTTATACATAAGTAATAATATTTATACTACTACTACTACTATAATCACATCTATGCTTTCACATTCCCCTTGGTGGCTTAAAATCTGAATGCTTTAAGAAAAGTGGAGAATGTGGGGACAGACCTGGGTTTGAGTACTAAATTTGCCTCATACTTGTTGTATGACTTTAGGCAGTTTTCTTAACTTGATCATGTCAGGTGCCTTATTTATAATGTAGGGATAATAACACCCACTCCAAACAGTAGTTGTGAGAACTAAACATATGTAAATCACCTATGAAGACTACAAATTTTAATTTCCTGCTAAACTCTCCCCACTACCAGAGAATGATTCCCTCTGCGTCTGGAGAAAATTAGAATGTTTAAATTTTATTCCACTATTTTTTTTAATAGGTTGCTCTCCCCTACTCTGTCCCCTTCTAGAAACAGGCCTGTTTATTGATGTTGCTCTCATTCAAAGGCATCAGGAGCTTCCTAACTGCCAAATCCAGTTATAGTCATGCGCCGCCTAATGATGTTTTAGTCAACAATGAACCACGTATAGGATGGTGGTCCTGTAAGATTATAATGGAGCTGAAAAATTCCTACCACCTAGTGCTGTCCTAGCCGTCATACAGTCATAACACAATGCATTACATATGTGTTTGTGGTGATGCTGGTGTAAATAAACATACTCCTCAAGAAGAGCCCCAGGCAGGTCCTTCAGGAGGCATTCCAGAAGAAGGCATTGCTGTCGCAGGAGATGACAACTCCGCACGTGTTATTGCCCTGAAGATCTTCCAGTGGGACAAGATGTGGAGGCAGAAGACAGCAATGCTGATGATCCTGCTCTTGAGGAGGCCTAGGCTGTTGTGTGTGTTTGTGTTTTAAAAAACACTTAAGAAGTAGAATAAATAAATTTTAAATAGAAAAAAGCTTAAGAATAAGGATATGAAGAAATAATATTTTCGTACAGCTGTATAATGTGTTTGTGTTTTAAGCTATAAAAGAGTAAAAAAGTTTAAAATTTTTAAAGTTTATAAAGTAAAACAGTTACAGTAAGCTGTTTATTATCAAAGAAATAAAATTTAAAAAATAAATTTAGCATAGCCAAGCATACAGTAGTTATAAAGTCTACAGTGTACAGTCATATACCAGGTCTTCCCATTCACTCACTCCCTTCACTCACTCACCCAGAGCTTCCAGTCTGGCAAGTTCCATTCATGGCAAGTATCCTATACAGGGGTACCATTTTCTTATCCTTTATATTATATACTTGCTGTATTTTTTCTGTGTTTAGATGCACAAATACTTACCATTGTGTTATAATAGCTTACAGTATTCAGTACGGTAACATGCTGTACAAGTTTGTAGCCTAGGAGCAACAGGCCATGCCATGTAGCTTAGGTGTGGAGTAGGGTGCACCATCTAGGTTTGTTTAAGTACATTTTGTGGTGTCTGCACAGCAGTGAAATTGCCTGATGATGCATTTCTTAGAACATATCTTCCTCATGAAGATATGCATGACTGCATCTCCTTTATAGTCCTCATTCTATTTGTCCTGTCTGCTGCATGGATGTATTAACCACTCTCCTTGAAACCTTTTGCTTCCTTGGCTTCTTGAAGCCACTCTTTCTTTGTTCATTTCCTTTTTTCCCCTTTAATTTTGGGTTTTCAAAATAGTAGGTATGACACGGAATGCAAGGTCAGTAGCAGAAAGCAGTGAATGGTAAGTTGGTTCTACTTGTGATCCAAGAAGGAAGTAAAAGACATTCAAGGTAAATACCGTGAAGACACAGAAGCCAAGGAGGTGATGTGCCAGAAGCTATCGTGGAAAGCTGGGGCCAAGGATTAGGAGCTGAACACCACTAAGGTAAGGGGAGACAGGAATATAGGGAACAATACCTACGTAACCCAGCTAGTTTTGCCTGACATATTTTTCGTTTTTACCCGGCTCTCATTTTGTGGGCTGGGCACATAAATAATACAAGCAGAATCTTAACAGAAGTGCCAAATACTTTCCACTTTCGTTCCCTTTTGTCCTGTAACTTGGTCCCTATAGTCCTATTTACTGGACTTATCTTTCAATCTAAAGGACTTGTCTTCCAGACTCATTTTTAAACTACCAAGTTTTCCTACAGTTTCTAAACTATCTTCTGGGTCTGTGGTTTTGCGTGTTTTTTGTTTTGTTTTGGTGAGACAGGGTCATCTCACTCTGTCATCCAGGCTGGAATGCAGTGGTATGATCATTGCTTACTGCAGCCTCAACCTCCCAGGCTCAATCCTCCTGCCTCAGCCTCCTTAGTAGCTGGGACTATACGTATGGGCCACCATGCCTGGCTAATCTTTTGGGTCTTTTAAATCTATATGCCCTGCAGTATTTGAAGCTCAGTTGCCTTAATCAAGTTTGGAAACATTACTTCCTAAATGGCTACCTCTTTCAGTTGCATCACCACCTGTACTATCTTTTATATAAGAAAGCATAATATATCATTTTATTTGCTGACATCCAATACGTCATCAAGAGTTTTTTTTAAACATTTTTGTAGAGATAGAGTCTCCCTTTGTTGCCTAGGCTGCTCTCAAACACCTGGCCTCAAGCAGTCCTTCCACCTTGGCATTCCAAAGTGCTGGGATTACAGGCATGAGCCACTGTGCCTGGCCTAAGGTTTTTAAAAATATTTATTGTAATTGTTAATATTTCAACATGACTGTCTTTCATGTAGCCCTTGAGCTAAGCACTCTGCTATCCCTTTATATATAGTACTTCATCTTGGCTCGGAGCGGTGGCTCACACCTGTAATCCTAGCACTTTGGGAGACTGAGGCAGGCAGATGGCTTGAGCTCAGGAGTTTGAGGCCAGCCTAGATAACGTGGTGAAACCCCATCTCTACAAAAAATCAGCTGGGCATAGTGGCACAGGTGTGTCCCAGCTACTTGAGGGGCTGAAGCAGGAGGATCACTTGAGCCCAGGAGATCAAGGATGCAGTGAGCTGTGATAGCGCTAATGCACTCCAGCCTGAGTGACAAAGTGAGACTCTGTCTCAAAAATAAATAAATAGATAGATAGTACCTCATCTAATTTTCATAACAGCCTTTAATGATTCGCCTTATAGGTTTTGTAATCATCTCTGTTTTAGAGATAAAGAGTCTAAGGCTCAGCATATTTAAAATAGTCTTTCATGCTTTAAATACTAGGTTGGTGCACAAGTGATTGTGGTTTTTGCCATTTAAAGTAATGTTAAAAACCACAATCACTTGTGCATCAACCTAATGGTTGTTCTAGTTACACAAAATGGAATTCAGGTGGTTTGACTCTCGATCCTGCTCTCTTGCCACCATATTCTGCTGTTTCTTTGCTCTCTGTGTTTCTTTCAGAAAAGTCTCAGATCCAGCTCCTCCTCTGGCTACAGTTACACAATGTTACATACCTAGGCTCCAAAAGCAGATGGATTTGCATTGGAACCCTAGGGCTCCTGTCTGCTGTGTGACTTTGAACAAGGCTCCTGACCCTCTCTGCCTTTGATTCCTCATTGGTAAATAGGTACATACTAGTGACATCACATGTTGGTTATGAAGTCACATCACAGGTTTCAAATGAAATAATATAAAGAAAAAGGGAATGAATAAAAGCTTAGCTTAACCTACATAAAGCTCTATATACTTAATTGTTGTTACTCTTATTATTCTATGCCAGTATAAGCCCTTAAGTGTTTTCAATGTGTTTTAAAAGATTTCTAACTGGTCTCCCTAACATAAGACCCAATAAATTCATTGTCTTGATTGTCAGAATTATATTTTAAAAAGCTAAATCTGATCATGTCACTTCCCTGCCCCAAAGCTTCTAATGTTCTTGTTCTCTATGTGACTGCCTTTTATGCCATACTGAAGTATCGACTTAAAATGGAATCAACTTCTTAAAACTGAAACGGCATCTTCTACCTTTCTCGTTTATTTCCTGCTACTCTCCCAGAAGTATAGTCTTCATGAACACCAAACCTATTCTTTCATAGACCTACCAGTCCCTTTGAAGCTGATGGGCCTCCTTCTGTTTCCTGTTTCAGTACTTGCCCCATTTAATCTAGAAAATTCCTACTTGTCCTTAAGACCTAGGGATGGCTTCCTCTAAGTAAAAATTGAATGCCTCTCGGTGCTATGAAGAGTACTTTATTCACAGCATTTGTGACATGGAATTTACAATTACTGAATTGCAATTACTTTCCCTAGGGAACGGTCCATTTGTGAATAAAAATCAAATCTGGTTTGGTGTTGTACAGTGTCTAGTACATTATAGACATTCAATAAATATGCCAAATGAATAATGTGCATAATTTACAGTTTACAATGTTTTTTCACATACTTATTTTCATCATATTATCCTAACATATAAGCATAAGATAGTTTGATGCAAGAAGCTATTATTATTATTAAACTGAGACTTAGTAAACATTTCTAGCATTTTCCGCAATTGCAAATCTTTAAAAATACACAAAAATTCCCACCAATATTTTTTTTTAAAGGCCAAAGCTAGCATAGGTCTCATATTTTAAGAACACAGTCATTATATAGATCATGATAATTACCTGTGGGTATTGGTAAATACATTGCAGCTTGATAATTGTACTCTACTTCAAGTTCAGATTAGAGTGTTCCTTTAGTATGCCATGGAAGTAGCTATTTAAAGAGTCAGGCTAAACCTGGAATGAGAGGAACTCTTTGGAATTCCAGTAGCATTCCAAAGTCTTTGCAGTTTCCATCCATTTATTTTATGTGGCAATAACAATTAATTGTTTAAAATTATTTTTAACTAGTAGATTCTGCCATTTCCCCGAATTCCTTGAAAACAGTTGAGCAAATGTAACAAGATACTTCTTACTCAAAATCTAGGGCAGTGTTTATCAAAATGTGAGTAAGGACTCATTAGTGATACATAAAATCAACCGTGTCATCCAAGCAATTTAAAAATGGGATAGAATAGGAAATACTAGAATGTGCTACATGATGTAGGGGTATGATGTTTTGTGAAATCTTCATTTTGATTATGTGTGTGTTTACTGAATTGTGACAAAATATATTTCCCACTGTGGCAGATATTTCTCACTAGATTGGGTCAAAAAAGGTTGAAAGTCACTACCCTACACAACATAGCCATATTGCACAAGGAGTGGGATCAATTCCAAGTAGTCACTTAATAAAATTGGTTTAATAACTTGATAAAATTGTAATCATGTCCCCATTGGGGCCAAAGCTGTAATTACATTATTATAACCCCCAAAACATAATCAACACCTGATTCATTCACCGGACTTAACCTCAAATAACATTGAATTATTTCCAAAAATTAAACCCATCTCTAAGAGGTGAGTATTTGCTACCACAAAAACTAGCAGACGAATTTGCCATAGATTTTAAAGTCAATACCAAAAAAGCACTTTGGGGCTGGGCATGTGCTGTAATCCCAGCACATTGGGAGGCCGAGGCAGGAGGATCATGAGGTCAGGAGATCGGAGATTGAGATCATTCTGGCTAACATGGTGAAACTCCATCTCTACTAAAAATACAAAAAATTAGCTGGGCGTGGTGGCATGCATGTGTAGTCCCAGCTACTCAGGAGGCTGAGGCAGGAGAATAGCTTGAACCCAGGAGGTAGAGGTTGCAGTGAGCCAAGATCATGCCACTGTACTCCAGCCTGGGTGACAGAGCAAGACTCTGTCTCAGGAAAAATAAAATAAAATAAAAAAGGCACTTTGGAAAATGTTTTGAGCAAAAGCAATCACTAAAGTTAGTTTCAGATCACTATCTGTTTGCATATTTATTATATTTAATTATAATCATTGCATAATTTGCTCTCAATGAGACTGAGCCCCTATTGTACGGGAGCATTTTTTTACTATCTGTATTCTTAGTGCCTTTATATAATCTAGCACAAAAGAGACATTTAATAAATGTTTGTCAAGGAGTTGGTATTCATTTGGATAAGTATATGTTCTGAAACATAATGAATGATGCAAGGTTACAGCCTATGCTAAGGCTATTCATGCTTCTTCTTCACTTCAAAGAAGGTACTTTCAAAGTCTCTCAGCTCTACAAAATAGGGTTTTATTGGAGTTTAAAATGTATACCTTTTAAAATCAAAGGAATACAATTTAAAAGCAAAATGATATATTCCTTTGATATTAGAATATCAGGGATGCAAGCAGAGAAATAAGTGCTCTCATACAATTGTGATAGGGAAAACTGAGGTAGTTTGGAAATACATATCAAAAATCTTTAAATATGCTTACTTTTTGATGCAGAAATTTTGCTTCTAGTTCATTCTACAGAAAAATAACAATCTTCAAATATGTATAGAGGGTTATTAAACTTAGTGCTGTTTACAATAGATAAAAATGTCTAATGCTAGGAGATAAATGAATTTTCTAATTTTCTAATTCAATAGAATAATATGCAGCCATAAAAACCACGGTATTCAAATGTATTGGCATAGAAAGGGATTCAGAAGACATACTGTAAAAAGCAGGAAATAGCTGTAAACTACAGAATATTATTCAAAAACATTTTATGCAGTAATAGTCACAAAATAAAATTAATCATTTAAAAGTTAACAGTTCAGTGACTATTTAGTATATTCACATTATTGGACTACTGCCACCTCTGTCTAGTTCCAAAACTAGATTTTCATCATTCCATAAAGATGTCTGCACCCATTAAGCAGTTGCTTCCCATTACCTCCTCCACCAGCCGCTGGTAATCACCAGTCTGTGTTCTGCTCTATGGATCTACCCATTCTGATATTTTATATGCATGGAATCGTACAATATATGACCTTTTGTCTCTGGCTTCTTTCATTTAATGCTTTGGAGGTTTGTCTACCATGTAAATGTCCTTAATTCTTTTTTATGGCTAAAAATATTTCATTGCATATATTTATAGCACAATTTGCTTATCTGTTCATCAATAAAATGGACATTTGGGTTGTTTCCACCCTTTGGTTATCAGGAATAGTGATTGTATAAACATGGGTGTACTGCAGAATATCATTCTAATGATATAAGTATTAGCAGACAAAACATTCAGGAACATTAGCAGCCATTATTTTTGTGTGGACGGATTACAGGTGAATTATTTTATGTTATTCAGAACATTGGACTTTGGAATTAATCAGACCAGATCCCATTTCCTCACTTGTAAAGTAAGGAAAACAAAACCTATGTAACTGAATTATCATGAAGGGTAAATAAATACGTGTATCTAAAGCATTTAGAAATGTGTGGTTGGGGGAAACACATGGTGAGAACTCAACTTGTAGTACATATATTTTAAATCTTCTTTAAAAAATCTTGTTTTTTAAATTAGTGTTAAAGTTTTTTTGCTTTTGGTTTTTTTGCGAGTGTACTTGTATGCTACACAATTAAGATGCATGATCCCCTTCGCTGATGGTCATTTGAGCTGGTGCCAAAGGCTGCTCCGATTTTTAATCTGACATCCGTTTGACTAAGTATAGTTCTACACTGTAACTCTCCCTTTCAAGTTTCAATTAAAATAATGTTCCTAACAGCGTATTCTCCAGCCACTCTGCTACAGCTCCTTTTCCATTCTATTCTTTCTTTCAGCATAACTTTCTCTGTTGCAGACGCAACGACCCAGGTTTTACATTTTAGGAATTGCATGACAGGGACAGAGGGACGGGTGAAGGGCACAGGCTTTCTCATACACAGCTAGAAAAACACATCACCAGCAGGTTTCACCAAATACATAAAATTTCCCCTACAATGTCCCTCTTTTACTCCCCAGAAAATTTCATTGTAAACTCAAAGTTTGCCAAATACGCTCATCTTGAGTGCAGCAGAAGGGTTACGGTCGGGAGCCCGCCCGGCTGCGAGGAGGCACCCTCCTGCCTCCCCTCCAGCCCCACCCCGGGTGTGGGAAGCCCGAGTTCGCGCCTGCAGTCCCCGAGCCGCCCCAGCGCGGGAGTTTCGAGGGGAGCAGGGGGAGAGCTGCGGCGTCACGTGGGGGGCCACTCGGGGACAGGCGCCTGGGGCTAAGTCCCCCGGCGAAGCCACTGCGAAGGGGCCGCATCCCCTAGAGCCTGACCCTGGGCGTTCGCGAAGGCCTCACAGAGAGGGGGAGCTCGCCCGCCGGTCCGCGCCTGCACAGGTGTCCGGGTGGCGGCGCCCGGCCCCGCCTGCGGACCCGCGAGAGGCGGGTGGAGGCGCGCCTGTGCGCCGGGGCCGGGGGCCCGCGGGGGAGGTTCCCGCGAGGTGGTTCTTGGGCTCCTCCTCGGCGCCTCAGGTTTCCTCTCTCCGCCAGCCGGCTGCTGGCTGCGGCGCCGCCTCTCCCTCCTCCCTCCTCCCGCCGCCCCCCTTCCCCGCGGCTAGGCCCACTCTGCGGCCTCTGCCCGCCTCGCCCCTGCCCGGGCCTCCTCCTGCTTTCTCTCTCCGCTTCCCCTCGAACCTCCGAGGAGTCCGTAGCCCCGGGACGCCAGGGAAGATGGCGGCGGCGGCGGGAGACGGCGGCGGCGAGGGGGGCGCGGGTCTGGGCGGCGCGGCTGGGCCGGGGCCGGGGCCGGGACTGCGTGGGCCGGGCCCCTCAGCCGAGGCGCACGAGGGCGCCCTGGACCCCGCGCCCGCCGCGCTGCACCCTGAGGAGGTGGCCGCGCGGCTGCAGCGGATGCGGCGGGAGCTGAGCAACCGCAGGAAAATCCTGGTGAAAAACCTGCCCCAGGACAGCAACTGCCAGGTACGGGGTCGGCGCTGGGGGGCGACGCGTCCCGGGGGACGGGCTGGGCGGCGCTCCGTGTCCAGGCTGGGATCCGGCGCCTCAGAGCGGTCATGGGGAGGGGGGTTGGCGCCGAGTGCTGAGAGCGGCCCCTCGCTTTGACCGAGCTCTTGGGGTTTCTACCCTGCAGACGCCCTGCCAGGGAGGGGGCAGATTGGGAAACTGAGGCTCTGAGAGGCGAAGCGGCTTCTCCAAGGTCACGGGGATCGGGCGGCTGCCGCTAAGTTCGGCCCGCTCTTTTCTTCCCCTACGGCCCTTAGGGGAGTAGGAGGTGAAGGAGAGTGGAGGTGAGTTGTGGAGCACACATTTGGGGGTGCCGAGGCTAAGGGAGCACCTTGACAGGGGCGGGGTTCCCGCATGGAGTCCCCGGGTCTCGGGGGTGCCATAGGGGGCAGGGGCACGGGAGAGCTGGAGTGAGTTTCACTGTTGCAGAAGCGCTTGACCAAGTTTCTATGAAACAACTCTCTTCAGTTTGCTAAGGCCCCAGAATAGAGTGTTGCTGCGCTCCTTGGAGCCTTGCAGCCGCTGCTACGCCAAGTACGGTACTGGAGGATTTGTTCCTCAGTGACTTGGATGAGGTTTAAAGATAGCTACTCTGTGTCTTTAATCCAGATTAACTGTTGCTTTTAAGATTGGAAACTCTGCATCTATTTAACTTTTTTTCCCCCTGATTTCAAAAGCTGCATCCTCATTGTAGGAAAGCTAGAAAAAGAGAGAAGCACAAAAGGGAAAAACCGAAATCACCCATATTTCTGATACCTAAAGATAACCATTGTTATCCTGGGATGTTGTCCTTTTCTCTTTTCCTATGCATATATATTTTTGTTTTATTAAAAACATGAAATCATTTATTTCACTCTTCAGGATTTGTTAGGTGTCTAGATGTTCACACCTGTTTCACATATATACTGCTGACTTTATATACTGCTCTGAGTGTGGTGGAGTATCCTGGTAATTGCGCATTTGGGCTGACCCGTGTAGTTCCTCCTGTAACCGGATGCATGAAATTGCAGGAGGGCTGGCTATTGACCATTGCATGGCAGTTCTTCCATGTGACTTATAAAATAATGAGACCAATGCCCCATTACTATGTAATTAGACCTTACATAGCCATTCGCAATAAATGTGAACAGACTTTATGCATGAGGGGATATTTTGTTTAGAAATGCAATGTAAAAAAAATTCTCTGTCAGCATTGTCTATCTCATCTGTCTTTCAACTCTTTCCGTTCCACCATGGTCCACTTCCCATCCGTCAGGTAATGTTTTGTGATACTACCTGTTAAGGACACCTGCAATGGACTGATTTCTTGGAAGCAGCCTCCCCTGCCCATACAAATAGAGGACTGCAAGGGAGCTCAGGAAGGAGGAGGCTTGGAAGAAGCAGATGGCATTTTTTAAAAAAACAAATTTAAAAAATAGCAGCTCTTTGTATAGACAGTCTAGGAGAAGAAAAATGGAGAAGTGTCTCAATTTCTTTGTAGAATGTCAGCTGTTTTTGTTATCACAATTCCTTGCATTAATTCTGAAAATATTTAGACCCAAAATTCAAGACGTTCTGTCTATTCTTGCTTTGCTGTTGGTATCTTTCTCACTTCCCTTCTTAATAGACGTGGAAAAATATATCAAAGGGTCTAAGAAAAGGAACAGTTTTAATTAGTGATAGAAGCTTTCTGAGAATTACACCGGGATTTGTATTTTTGAGATTTCATCTACTTTTTCTTAAACTGTAATATTTTCATGAATATGTTCTGCATGATTTTTTTAATTTTGTGTTTTAACAATTTCCCTTCATTATAATGTCTGCCTTTTCTTAGTGATTATATTTTACTGTCAACTTACTAATGAAAGTTTATTTTGTGTCTTTTTGACAGTAAGGCCTACATGAAATCACCTGGGCTAAAACTACATATTTACCCTTATGAAATGGTTAATATGATTTTTGTTCAATTATTAAGTAAACAGATATTTTTGAAATACTGTACTAAGTTCTTGTTCTTTTCCAGAGGAGTCTGTGTTTATTCATTTCTTTCTTTCCTTCCCCTCCCGCCCGGAGATGGAGTCTTGCTTGGTTGCGCAGGTGGAGTGCATCTCGGCTCACGGCAGCCTCTGCCTACCAGGTTCAAGTGATTCTCCCTGCCTCCTGAGTAGCTGGGATTATAGGCACCTGCCACCACACCTGGTTAATTTTTGTATTTTGTAGTAGAGATGGCATTTTGCCATGGCGGCCAGGCTGGTCTTGAACTTCTGACCTTAGGTGATCCCCTCTTCCTCGGCCTCCCAAAGTGCTGGGATTACAGGTGTGAGCCACTGTGCCTGGCCTCATTTCTTTACTTTAGAATGTCACTTTAAGGATCAAAGGCATAGAACTCTAGTTCTCAAACTGCATTTGTGACTCTAGAAAATAATGATTGATACTAGTAGGAACCTGTAATTTTTTCTTAACATTTGAAATACATGGGTGTTTTCCTTATTAAATGTAGTTTTCATAAATCTCAAATTTTATTTTTGGTACAGCAGATTTATAATAGCATCCCACAACTTTACAGTTTCTATAATTAAAAGGCACACTGAAAGTATTATTTTTAACTGGAAGCTTTTAGAGATATGTTTATCAAATGCCTTATAGAACTATTGGCTCCAGAAAAAACGAATACCTTCATATTAAGTTCTCAAAAGCTTTCTTACCGAATAATTACTGTGCATTCAGTCAAGCCCTGTCTGGTGTTCCTAAGCTTTCTTGAATCTTCCTGGCCATCTTTGTTTTCACAGCCTCAGTTCTGGTTCAAGACATTTTCATCTCTTGTTCACTGTTACAACTTTTCGGTTCGTCACCTACCTTCATTACTGTCCTGTTTCTTACTTTTAGCTCCTTTTGCATACTATGTCTTGAGGAATACTCCCAAAGCACAAATCTGATCATGTCACTCTCCTACTCATAAAAAACCAGCCTTTGGCTCCACATTCCTCTTAAACTTTTCCTCAAATTGTCCTTAACAGTAAAGAACAGTGAATTTGAATTAAGCTACTGCAAGACTGAAATTGCTTTAAAGTTTTGTGTGAGTCTGAAATTTTTTTTCATATAAAATATTATAGGTTTATTTAAAACTTAATTCTCACCTCGAATATGCAAAATACAAACTCCACAAATGTTCATTTTACTTTGTAGTTTACAAATATACAAAATAGATGTTTGCTTAAATTTATATTACATATTTATTAAGGCAAGGAACTATAGAAAAAAACATTTCTGATTAAGGGATACTTGGGAATAAACCATTGTACAAATTATTGCACATCTGAAACCACAATGCATAACTGACTGTCTGCATAAAAATGCTAAAGAAGTAAACCAGGTGCATTACCTGACTTAGGTCATAAATGTAGATCGGAAGACAAATATAGATTTTCCTTGTCAAAGTATGCAGCAGTTTGAAAACTTTGGCTTCCTCGTTTGGTACCTTTAGAACCAAGACTCACCAAGCACTATCATTTAGGCTATTTAAACATGTTTTCTGTACCTGAATTTCTTCCTCTTCTTCTAACATAATAATAATGGCTTTTAGAAGGTAAAGAGAATACAAGGCGTTCTTAAATTTTTATATTAATTTTATGTTCTATTAGTAACATTGGATTTAACGTAAAAATTGCTATTTAACTCCCCATTTTTTTTTTCATAAACTTGACACTTATGGAAAATGTACCGTATTTAATCTTTGGTTCCTCATAGAGTACTCAGAGCTCAGTTTGAAAAGCCTGAAATGATAGGACAGCAGTCTAAGATTCTTAGGCTTTTTGTGACTTGGTCCCTGCCTACATTTCCAGTCTCATTTCTTTTTAGTTTTTATTTATTTTTTTGAGACAGACTTGCTCTGTCACCTAGGCTGGAGTGCAGTGGCACGATCACAGCTCAGTACACCCTTGATCTCTCAGGCTGAAGCAATTCTCCCACCTCAGCCTCTCACATAGCTGGGACTACAGGCATGTTCCACCATGCCTGGCTAATTTTTAAAAAATTTTTTTGTAGAGACATGGTCTTGCTATGTTGTCTAGGCTGGTCTTGAACTCCTGGACTCAAGCAGTCCTCCTGCCTTGGCCTCCCAAAGTGCTGGGACCAGAGGTGTGAGCCACTGCACCCAGCCATCAGTCTCATTTCTGATTAGTCCTACATTGGATTCTATTCCACCTTTATCAAATGACCTAGATCCCCAAGTACCTCTTGCCACTGTGATTTGAACCTTTATAGTTATGTCTTTGTTAGTATTTTGGAATGTACTTATAGTGAGTAATTTATAGTGAATGATATTTATAATTATTTTTAAATGAATAATTTATAGTGAATAGTAATATTGTGAATACTGGTTCTTATAGCCATTGTGTATGCGTGTGTCTGGTCTTTTACAACTGAATTTAGAATTTTGATTTGTTACAGTAATGTTTTCATATTTTTTCTAATATATGTGTTATCATATTTCTATAAATTGTATTATGGTTAACCTGATTCTGTTTCAATATCATTGTCATTGGTGTTTCAAAATGGAGAAAACAGGGGCATTTGCTGCTTATATTATTTGTGTTCACTCAGGTTTTTTTTTTTTTAATGTGTCTTATGTGTGTGCATTTGTTTTGTTTTCGTCATATTGTTTACCCTAAAACCTGGAAGAGATTCTATTGTGTAATTAGAAGAAAATATGAAGTGCTTAGGGCCAACATTCAGAATTAGTAATTGAAGAAACAAAACATTTTATTGTCTCACTTTGGATATTATAAACTTTCATTTCAAAGTACTCTAATAGGATAGTTAGTTGAGAAGCTTAATGGTTAATTCACAGACTCATTTGAAACCGTAATATTACCAAGTAAGCACTTTTTAGAATCATAAACCAGCAAATGTAAGAAACTAGTTAATTTTTTTTTTTATAATTAAAACTTGTTTCTTCCCTTTCTTTTCTTTTTCTTTCTTTTGTAAAACTGAGTCTCATCGTCTCCCAGGTTGGAGTGCAGTGGTGCAATCATAGCACTGCAGCTTTAACTCCTGGGCTCAAGTGATCCTCCCATCTCAGCCACCTGAGAAGTTGGGACTGTAGGCTTGCACCACTGTGTCCAGCTAATGTTTCTTAATTTTTTGTTGAGACAGAGTCTTCTTATGTTGCTCAAGCTGGTCATAATCTTATTTTTAAAAGCTGTGTATTCCTGTTTGTCTTTTACATCAATATAAAAACTATAGAATTTTAAAATGTATTTTATGTCCTTTAACTGTGGGACTTAAAAAATGTACTTTGTTTTCTTTAACAATATATTCAGTAATTATTGCCTCTTTTTAAAATAGGGCTATTATTCTCTACTTACTTCTTGACAATATTGGAGTGTTCTATCTTTTTGAAATTATCCTTTCTTTAAAATCGAAGTGCTGTTGCTTAGCTCCAAAAGTTACTTTTCTTAGTGTATACTATCCAAAGTTATCTATTATATTTTTTCTAATGTAATTAAGCAGAATTGAATTATGGCTTCTACTTCTTTTTCATGTGTTTTGTTATCCTATTCTCAATGTAACAACACTGAAAGCTGCTAGGGAAATGTACTTCTAGATTTCTGGGACACGACTGCCTCCTTAAGTTTCTAGTTTTGGCAGAAATTCTTGAAAAGTGTTTCAGAAATGCTGTTCTGTTATGAAAACACATTTAAGAAGAGGAGGAATACTTTGTGGTTAGCCTCACAATGCTGTGTTAACTAACAGCCGGTCCAAAGAAGTCTCACGTAATCTATAGCCCATTTCCCAGTTAATGACTGGGTTATGCTTAGAAATTCTTTTTTGGACTTGTGGAATGTTTTCACAGAGAAAGAATATGGTAGATGGTATTTAGTTTTCAGGTTAGCATTTTAGCCTCTATTTAAGTTATGATTGTGTATGAAGTGTAAGATTATACTAAGTAGTATGACAACATCTAACAAAACTTTAGCTTTGTGCAGGAGCAGAAATTCTCCCAGCTTCAAATCATCAGTATCTACTCCTGCATCTTATGACAAAAGCTCAGGAAGAAGAGAATTTAGGGAAATTGCTCCTTGAATTAACAAGATTCATAAGAGGGAAGCATTAAATGAAGTCAACTCCGATCAAAGGCGGTTACTGCAAAAGGGGTTCCTATTACTAACTACCTGTGTTTCGTCTTTTGATTCTTCTATTTGCACTTATTCTTTCCTTGTGGACAAAAAATTTTTGTTTTTTGTTTTTAGATACGAGGTGTTGCTTGCTATGTTGCCCGGGCTGGAGTTTGGTGGCTAGTCACATATTCACAGGCACAATCATAGCACACTGCACTGTGGCCTCAAGTTCCTGGCCTCAAATCCTGTGCTAGCATACCCAGCCTTGATTTTAAAAAAAGTTTTTACTTTAATTTTTAAATTTATTTTTTGTTTTTAATTTAATTAATTAGAGAAAAAAAGCTTTATGGGGCCAGGCATGGTAGCTCATGCCTAGAATCCAGAACTTTGGGAGGCCAAGGCGGGTGGATCACTTGAGGTCAGGAGTTTGAGACTAGCCTGACCAACGTGGAGAAACTTGTCTCTACTAAAAATACAAAATTAGTGGGGCGTGGTGGCACATGCCTGTAACCCCAGCTACACAGGAGGCTGAGGCAGAAGAATAGCCTGAATCCGGGAGGTGGAGGTTGTGGTGAGCCGAGCTTGCACCATTGCACTCAAGCCTGGGGAAGAAAAATGTGGCAGGCTCCGTCTCAAAAAAAAAAAAATTTTATGCTTAGCTTTCCTTGCTCAGCTAAAACAGACAAACTAAAGAATATTAGAATGTAAATGAAATAAAATTATTTATAAATTTTAAAATCCTAAAATTGCTTATCATGTATCATGGCTGTTTGTGTTTTGTTTGCCTAATGGCTCAGTTGCCTTATTCTAAGGAGGTAATATGAACTGAGAGGGGTATTAAGTGAGAAGTCGGAAGATCATATCACTTAGAACATTTGGCTATACGGTACTCTATATTTTGGCTGATAATTATGTGCAGGATAGCCCTTGATTGTTGGGTCGAATAGCTTCTATTTGCTGTTCCAGATCTATTGTCCATCCTTCTCATCCACTCCTTATCCAAAGAGGCTAATCTATACTGTCGATTACACCAACAAGGCTCTCTTATCCTCTGTTTTATGGTTGTATTTGGCCAGAGCTACTAGTAGGAGATCAGAGGATTGAGGAGAGCAAGAGTGGAGCATTTATTCACCCAGCATTTATTCACAGGTGACTGTGGGTTGGCTGATTCCTGTTTAAAGGTTGATTTCTATCCGGTGGCTCCCTCCATACAACCAAGCTCTCCTGGTTATCATACCATTCCTCTTGTCTCCTTGGGCCCAGGAGGAGTACAGGACTGTTGCTAGCCTAGGATTTATTCAAATCTTCATAGATAGTCTCTTTTAAAAATTCTCCCCAGTTAGTTTCCGAGTTTGCCATCTGTTATTTGGTGGAACCCTGATTCTGTTGCCTACTCAGTCGCCTTTCTTCCCATTGCCTGTCCTAATCGCACCCAGATATCCCCTTGAAGACCTACCCCCTTTTTTTTAGCAACTGTATGATTTGGGTGGATTTCAACTTTATCCCTATCTGTAGGGGTGACACAAACCAAAGAATACAGTTCTTCCCTTTTTCAAGAGGAATTGGTTAAAAGATGGGCAATAACCTAGACCAAAGCCTATCAGTCCCTAGCCCTTGGTTGTTGTGTTGAATAGCTTCCATTTGCTTTTCCAGATCTATCCTCCACCCTTCTCACCCACTCCTTATCATGTCCTTAAGGAACATGATAGTCCCTTAGTCATAGTGATTATTTCAGCCTGTCATAGCAAAGAAACCTAGGACTTGTGTTTGGTTGTTAAAGTGAGCTAATCTCCTTTTTCTCCACTGGATATTAATGCAGACACATATGGCTCTGGCTGCAGCTGACAGACATCAAGGGAGCAGATGTGCAAAGGAGGACTGCCCTGGGGGGGAAAATGTAGAGAAGTTGAGCTGGAGCCCTGATCGAACTATATCTGAAGCTTAACTACCTCTGGACTTCATACACATGCAAGCCATTAAATCCCTTTCATTGTTTCACTTATTTCAAGTTGGGTGTTATGTTACTACCAACCAATAGTATCCTAACTTACAGAATTTTAATAAAAAACATAAAGTCTTATTTTTGGAAGGGATAGTAGAAGGCATTTCATCTAACCTTATTGCTCAACACATGAATCTAATTTGCAAAGTCCTCAACACATGGATTCTAATATATTTTTAACTTTTTTTTTTTTTTTTTTTTGGAGATTCTATCACCCAGGCTGGAGTGCAGTGGCACAATCATGCCTCTCTGCAGCCTTTACCTTCCTGGCTCCAGCAGTCCTTCCACCTCAGTCTCCTGAGTAGCTGGGACCACAGATGCATGTCACCATGCTGGCTAACTTTTTTGCTTTTTTTTTTTTTTTTTTGTAGAGAGGAGATTTTTGCCATGTTGCTCAGGCTGGTCTCAAACTCCTGGGCTCAATCAGTCTGCCCTGCTTGGCCTCCTAAACTGTTGGGATTGTAGGTATAAGACACCATGCCTGGAATTTTTTTTTTTTTTTATAAAGCTAGAAACCATCAGTCTCAGCAAACTGAGACAAGAACAGAAAACCAAACACCACATGTTCTCACCCATAAGTGGGTGTTGAACAATGAGAACACATGGACACAGCGAGGGGAACATCACACACCAGGGTTTGTTGGGGGGTGGGGGAGGCTAGGAGAGTGATAGCACAGGGTAGGGGGATGGGGAGGAGTAGCATTAGAAGAAATACCTAATACAGATGATGGGATGATGGATGCAGCAAATCACCATGACACGTGTATACCTATGTAACCTGCACGATCTGTACGTGTACCCCAGAACTTAAAGTATAAATATATATATATATATTGTTTCAAGGAAATCCCCACAATTAAAGTATCCTACTCCATCTTCAGACAGCTTTCTTTGTTATAAAAGTCCTATTTATATTCAATATATAAAATTTATTCACTTGAAGCCTTTTAAAATTTATTTTTTATTGTACTTTAGGTTCTGGGGTACATGTGCAGATCATGCAGGATTGTTGCATAGGTACATACATGGCAATGTGGTTTGTTGCCTCCATCCCCTCGTCACCTATATCTGGCATTTCTCACCATGTTATCCCTCCCCAACCTCTCACCCCTGCTGTCCCTCCCCTAGTTGCCCCCAACAGACCCCAGTGTGTGATGCTTCCCTCTCTGCGTCCATGTGTTCTCACTGTTCAACACCCACCTATGAATGAGAACATGTAGTGTTTGATTTTCTGTTCTTGTGTCAGTTTGATGAGAATGATGGTTTCCAGATTCATCCATATCCCTACAAAGGACATGAACTCGTCATTTTTTTATGGCTGCATAGTATTCCATGGTGTATATGTGCCACATTTTCCTTGTCCTGTCTATCATCAGTCGGCATTTGAGTTGGTTCCAAGTCTTTGCTATTGTTAACAGTGCTGCAATGAACATACGTGTGCATGTGTCTTTATAATAGAACGATTTATAATCCTTTGGATATATACCCAGTACTGGGATTGCTGGTCAAATGGAATTTCTATTTCTAGGTCCTTGAGGAATCGCCACACTGTCTTCCACAATGGTTGAACTAATTTCCACTCTCACCAACAGTGTAAAAGTGTTCCTATTTCTCCACATCCTCTCCAGCATCTGTTGTCTCCAGATTTTTTAATGATCACCATTCTGACTGGCGTGAGATGGTATCTCAATGTAGTTTTGATTTGCATTTCTCTAAAGACCAGTGATGACGAGCATTTTTTTCATGTTTGTTGGCCTTATATATGTATTCTTTTGAAAAGTGCCTGTTCATGTCTTTTGCCCACTTTTGAATGGGTTTGTTTTTTTCTTGTAAATCTGTTTTAGTTCTTTGTAGATTCTGAATATTAGCCCTTTGTCAGATGGGTAGACTGCAATTTTTTTCCCTTTCTGTTCACTTGAAGTCTTGATCCAACATCTACCCTCTGGAAATATATAGAAATTACAGTTTTTCCCTTTTTAACTTATAACTTAAATTCCTTCAAATGACTAGTTTTTAGGACATGATTCTAAGTTTCCTCACCATCTCATTTATTTTTGTCTGAATACACATCATTATCACTTTGTCATTATATCTTTTAAAATATGATACCCAAAATTGAGCATGGTAGTCTAGTTGAGATCTCCCTAAAATCCCCAGCCAGAATAAATTTTCCTTTCCTCTGGATGTCTATAATAATAATAACCTTTGCTTTTTTGGGTGCCTACCCTTGCCAGGCACCATACTTGAGTTGTTTTAATATTATATTTAATCCTCATCTTAAGGCTGTAAAATTGGAATTTCTTATTCCCATTTTATTTATAGAGAAACAAAGATGCAAAATAAATGTCAAACAGTTTGCCCAAGATCATTCAGCTAATTGGTGGTAGAGTGGAGAACTAATTCTCTTTCATTCCAAAGCTCACGTTCTTATCTCTCATTGTATTATAATTCCTCTTTACAGAGCTATATTGTTAGTGCTTCAAAGGGCAAAGATCATGTAGTGTTAACCTTTGTATCATCAATGTGTAACCTAGTGTAAAAAAAAAAGGGGACTACCTCCCTACCTTGTTCTAAAATGCTGTACTTCTGTTGATATTTCTGACCCATGGCACACTCTGAGGACTGATGTGTTAAATAACATTTGCAATGTAAGACTGTTAGCTTTTTTGGCAGGGAATTCTCTCCATTTACTTGTGATTATTCAGTCAGTCAACTGTTTATGGCTTAAGAGTCTGTTGAAAGCTCTAAACCCTCTCTCCAAAAAGGGCCAATATTCATCAGCACACAAAATTTGCATATTATTTCAAGGGTGTGTGGATCTCTTGTAACTTATTCCTGATCTCATTAGGGGATTGTAGGCCATAGGTTGAAAAGTGCTGTTGCAGGCCAACAAAATTTTGGTCATGTCTTTGGGACCTTACTTCAGTAGTGACCATTTGGGCAGATTAAAAGCTGTTGCTTCAGGAGAGTTTTCATTAGAAACTTCTGTAGGCCACATTTATGCATGGGGGCTTTGGGTAGTGATTATCTGGGCAAGAATATAAATCAGACTCAATAATTTTCTTTTTAAACAAATCAACCATGCTACTTCATGTTTGATGCAAAAGCTGTTCTCTCTGTTCACCTAGCAGCCCACAACTGACATTTTAGATTCTGTGCCTGGCCCAGAGTGGATGCTCAACAAAGTAAAAATTTTAAGAGGTTTCCAAGAAGTTACAATGTAATATTTCCTCTTTAACATTTATTAAAAGTCAAACATTGATACAAAGAATGTTTCTCTTTAAAACACATCAAGAACATTATCCATTCTGTTTTCACAATAAATATTTCTTGCTAAGAAAAAAAAATTCTCTTTTGTTAGATTTTAGGGATGCAACTCATTGTGAGCCCCTAAACTTATTTTCTAGATATTTGGTGCTTAATGTTCCGTTTATTTACTACTGTTATCTTTAGGTTTGTAAACTTATTTCCCACTTCGCTATGTTAAGGCATTTTCTTTGTGTGTTTGAGGCTTACTGTTAAACTTTTATTTCCATGTGAATGCCAAAAATAGCATTAGATTCATTGAAATTTGTTTGAATCTGTATTTGTACATGCTTTTCATTGTCTCTCTTCCTGCCACTCTCTCTTGCCCCTACCGTACCCCACCCTATCTCCTCTACCCTTGGACAATTGGTTTTTATATCTTTCCTCAACCTACTGCAGTGATTATCTGCTCTTAGTTCCGGCTTGCCTTTATGTCCTGAACTTTGGATATTCTATTACCCTACCAGTTTAACTACTTGATTTCAATTCTAAAGTAGTCTTCATTTCTCTGATTTTATGCTTCATAGTTTTAGCTTTATAGTTTTTTTTTTGTAGTCAGAACTAGAGTAGAAAGTTATGGCAATAAACAAGAAGATGTGAATCTGGGAAGTTTTTGTAGTAATCTCAGACTTACAAAAACTTCTAAGTATAGCACAAAGAACGTTTTCCCCCTGAACTGTTTGAGAGTGCTGACCCAATGCCCAACCACCCTGAATACTTTATTGTGTATTTCCTACAAACTAGGACATCTTCCAAAATAACTGCAATGCTACCCTCCAAGTCACACTATTTCCTCCCAATCCTCAGATGTATTTAAGTTTTGCCAGCTGTCCCATCAATGTCCTTTACAGTGAGAGGATTCAGTTCAGATCATATATTTTATTTAGTTTTTGTAGAATGTCTTTCAATTTGGGTTTCTATGATGTTTCCTCATGATTAGAGTCAAGTTGTATGTCTTTAGAAGGAATATCACAAGATGGTGTGTGTTTTACATTTGTCCTATTGTGATAAAGTTCACTTTGATCACTTGGATTTCCAATCAAAGTGGTGTCTGCCAGGCATCTCCATGTAAAGTTTTCCACTTATAATCAATAAGGATTTTGAGGGGAGATGCTTTGAGACTGTTTAAATATCCTGTCCCCCTTCAAGCATTCAATTTATTCATTTATTTATAATAACATAGGCCCATGGCTTCCTATTTTGTTCAATGGGTTATGCTCCATTCCTACTACCATTACTTATTTTGATGCTTTGCTTTAGCTTTGGACAGTGGGAGCTTCAGGTTTGCCCCTGTGTCTTCTTATTAAATAAGCTTTTTATTTTGGAGTGATTTTAGATTTACAGAAAAAGTTGCAAAGATAGCACATAGAGTTCCCATGTATCCCTTACCCAGTTTCCCCTGAAGTTGCATCTTTCACAACCAAGGTACATTAGTCAAAACTTAGAAATTAACACTGGTACATTATTTTAACTTAATTACAGACTCTATTTGGATTTCATTAGTTTTTTCACTTATGTTCCATGATTCAGTCCAAGATACAACATTACATTTAGTTATCCTATCTCCTTAGTCTCCATTCTATGACAGATTCTCAGTCTTTTTTTGTTTTCTATGACCCTGACAGTTTTGATTGGGTATCTTTTAGAATGTCTCTTAATTTGGGTTTGTAGGGGGTCTTTCTCAAGATAAGATTGGGGTTATGGGTTTTGGGGAAGAATACCACAGACATTAGCGTGACTTCTCACTGGTGATGTTAACCTTGATCATTTGTTTAAGGGGATGTCTGCCAAGTCACTCCTCTCTAAAAATACTACTTTTGCATTCATTATTCTTTGGAAACAAGACAGTAATTCCAGCATACACTTAAGGGAAGGGTCCTATGTCCTTTTGACATGTCCCCAGCATTCACTGAGTATATCCTTTGTTTTTGACACAAGACATTGCAACTTATTTTGTAGTTTCTGTACTCCAGCCCTAGAATCAGCCGTTTCATGAAGGTCCCTATTTTAGACTGAGTGTTTGTGTCCCTCTCCAAATTGATATGTTGAAGCCCTAACCCCCAGTGTTACTATATTTGGAGATGGGGCCCCTAAGGAAGTAATTAAGATGAAATGAGGTCCTAAGGGTGGGGTCCTGAACTGATAAGATTAGTGTCCTCATAAGAAGAGACACCAGAGAACTTGCTGTCTCCACTCATATACCAAGGAAAGGCCATGTGAGGATATAATGAGAATGTGGCTGTCTGCAAGCCAGCCAGAAACTGAATCAGCTAGAACCTTGACTTGGACTTTCTGGCTTCCAGAAATGTGAGGAAATAAATTTCTGTTGTTTAAGCCACGCAGTCTGTGGTGGTATATTAGGGTAGCCTGAGCTGACTATTACAGTGCTTAGTTTCTTTTAGGGGGAAAATACTACCTAGAAACCAAGATCTGGAAACTAGCTATACTCATTGCCATTGGGGTGTCAGTGCTCTGAGGTCCTCTTAGTAGACAAAGAGAATATATAAATGTGTATGTGTGTGTATATGTACACACACATACACTTATATCTCTATCTATTTGAAAGTAATGTGTTTATACTAATACATTAAATTCCAATCATTCTAGTTTTCTCCCGTTCTTTATTTGCAACTCTTTTATCTGACAGTGAAAATTTGGTGTTCATTATCCTTAATTTATTTACTTATTTGATCAACCCCCGTTATACAGGCATCTGCCATCACCACTGTAGTTGCTTGCCCCATTCCCCCCACAGATACTCACTTCACCCAATTCAGGCTCCATCTTCCTGCACTGGGCTTCTGTAATAGCTGGAAGGCACCATCATGTTGCCTGGGTTTTGACACTCTGCTGGCCTCCTTCATGTACAATGCCGTCCTCACCCTGCTTGAGCTTTGAAACCCGAATCTAAGTTAAGATATTTTGTGTGAAGTACGTATAAGTGTGCAGTAAATACTATCTATTATTTGTGGCAATTGTGATAACCAGAATTCTAAAAATGGTCCCCCATATTGCCTGCCCTAATCCGTGGGACTATGACTGTGATGAGGTATCACACTGTGATTATGTTACATGGCAAAAAGGGACTTTTTTGCAGGTGCAATTAAGGTTACTAGTCAGTTGACTTACGGTGACTCAAAAGAGAGATTGTCTAGGTGAGCCCAGTCTAATCACGTGTGCCCTTTAAAGCAGAGCATTTTCTTGTGCTGGAAGCCCTAGGAGAAGTCCAAGGATTGAAGCACAAGAAAGATGTGATTTGCTGTTTGTTGCTGGGTCTGAAGATGGAGTGGGCAGGGGTGAGGATGTTAAAGCAGTCTCTAGGAGGTGAGAGGGTCTTCAGCTGACAGCCAGCAAGAAAATAGTGACTTCAGTTCCACAAAGAACTGAATTCTGCTAACTACCTTAGTGAGTGGAAATGGGTTCTTGCCTCCAGATAAGAGCCTAGCTTGCCTGACACCTTGATTTGGCCTTCGGAGACCCTAAACAGAGAACCCAATGGGGCCTGCCTGGACTTATGATCTACAGAACTATGAGATAATAAATAAGTATTGTTTTAAACAACTTAATTCGGGGTCATTTGTTGTACAGTAATACATAAGTAATACAGTATTGTATACAGGTGATATTTGAAAGAAAAATATTTTAAATATTGGAGAAGAGATTGTGATTTTATGTATGGTTATTCTTTGGGGTGGATGACTATCTAAATCTATCTCTTGGAGATTAAAGCCTTTTTCTTGGGATGCCTGCAAGCAAAAACTGCTCAAGGAGAACCTTTTATACCTAGGTATATAATGTTAGCTAATTTGAGGTATGTAAGTATTTTCTTTTGAAGAAGTCAGTTATGAATAAGGTTAAGTGTAAAGTAAGTATGTTTTCAGGTTTTTTAAATACTCTAAACTTATATTGGTTTATGTTAATATTGTAAAATAATCTCAGAAAAAAGATGCTGCATTAGAGTTGTTACAGTAGGCAGTCTGTAGAAACAAAATGTCATACATTTAACAAACATCAAAGATCTGCATTCTGCTAGATATTGTGCTGGATGTTGGAGATCTGTTTATGCACAAGGCAGTTATGTGATACTTGTCTGTAGTCTTATGAAAATTATAGGTATATAAGCAGTTAAAATATGGATGATAGCTGCTGTAAGGGTTGTGATGTGGAAAGTAAAATAGGCTATGAAAACACATATCTAATTCAGACTTGAGAGGCTCAGTGGCTGGAGTCATATGGCCACAGCTACTTGCTGGGAAGTCTGAGAAATAGAATTTTTATTGGGCAGCCATGTATTCAGCTATATGTTCTCTCACATTAGAAAGAGAGGAGAGTCTGTGCCTTTCTTTGCAAACCCTTTTCCCTAGGGAGACAACCCTAGATCAACTTCAGAGTCCAGAATCTCTGTGTGATGTACGTTCCAGGAACCTTTAGTTTAAGACAGAGAAAGTCAATTGAGACCTGAGGGGAGAGATGGTAGCTAAGGGAAGGAAGGGGAAGAAAGGGATGTAGAACATCCATGGCCTTAGTAATAAGATGTACCAAGACCTAAAGAAAAGGAAAAGCATGGTCAAAATTAGTTCACTGTGGCTGAGGCAAAGAGTAGTAAAATATAGGGCTGGCACATTAAGCAGGTCCAGATGATTGAAAGCGTGTAGGCCATGTTAGGGAATTTAGATTTTATTTAATGGGATATATTTAAACAAGGGAGAGATACAATGAGATTTCTAGCTGTCAAAAAGTAAAATGATACTGTTTTTGCTTCTACCTCCAAGGAATTTGCATGGTAGACCTCCCAAATTTTGTTCTTGCCCCAGTTCGCAATGTAAGATTAGGAGATCAATGATGCAGTGAGCTTTCGGAATGTGATGGGAATGAATATTTTAAAGATTTTATTTTTGTAATGGTAATTCTTAAGATACACAACTGTACAGCTGTGTTTGCTGTAGAGTCTGTAAACTGGGTTTGAATCACAACTCTATCACAAATTGTCTGTACAAGTCGCTTAGTTTCTCTAGGCCTCAATGTTCTCATCTTTAAAATCTGGATGATACAATTCAGCTTTAAAATCTAATTCTTAAGTTTGTTAGGATTAAGTAGGATAATGTCTATAAAGTGCCTGGGATAAAGTAAATAATCAGTAAATGATTGGTTTTATACTGCTAATAAAAAGCTGAAAGTTTATTAATTTACTTTAGGCCAAGTCAAAATGTTCTCCTGGCAAAAAGTTGGTATTGAAATGAACTTTCCAGCCAAACACGAGCATTGAAAGCAGTTAAAAATTTAGCCAAGTTAAAATTGACAGCACATCCACTCAGCCAACATAATCCAAGGTATTATATGATAGGACTGTGTTGGGCCTCCCCAGAAAGTATTATCTGGTGTGGAACATCCAAATGCAGTTTCAAAAGGTGGGGAAAATATAAGCTTGGAGCTTGGGAGAGAAGTTTGAAGTGGAAGTAAGAGTTCGGAGATTAACTGTCATGAAGATGAGATTTTTTTAAAGATATATTTTATTGCGTTTTAGGTTTTGGGGTACTTGTGAAGAACATGCAAGATTGTTGCATAGGTACATACACGGCAATGTGGTTTGCTGCCTTCCTCCCCATCACCTATATCTGGCATTTCTCCCCATATTATCCGTCCCCAACTCCCCACCCCCTGTTGTCCCTCCCCTTGATTCCCCCCCAACAGTCCCCAGTGTGTGATACTCCCCTCTTGGCGTCCATGTGTTCTCATTGTTCAAAATCCATTTATGAGTGAGAACATGCGGTGTTTGATTTTCTATTCTTGTGACAGTTTGCTGAGAATGATGGTTTCCAGGTTCATCCATGTCCCTACAAAGGACACGAACTCATCATTTTTTATGGCTGCATAATATTCCATGGTGTATATTCCATGCCACATTTTTCCTGTCCAGTCTATCATCGATGGGCATTTGGGTTGGTTCCAAGTCTTTGCTATTGTAAACAGTGCCACAATGAACATTTGTCTGCATGTGTCATTATAAAAGAACAATTTATAATCCTTTGGATATATACCCAGTACTGGGATTGCTGGTCAAATGGAATTTCTATTTCTAGGTCCTTGAGGAATTGCCACACTGTTTTCCACAATGGTTGAACTAATTTACACTCCCACCAACAGTGTAAAAGTGTTTTTACACTCCATATCATCTCCAGCATCTATTGTCTCCAGATTTTTTCATGATTGCCATTCTAACTGGTATGAGATGGTATCTCATTTTAGTTTTGATTTGCATTTCTCTTAATGACCAGTGATGATGAGCATTTTTTCATGTTTGTTGGCCTCATATATGTCTTTTTTTGTAAAGTGTCTGTTGATACCCTTTGCCCACTTTTGAATGGGCTTGTTTGTTTTTTTCTTGTAAATCTATTTTAGTTGTTTGTAGATTCTGGATATTAGCCCTTTGTCAGATGGATAGTTTTCAAAAATTTTTTCCCATTCTGTTGGGTGCTAGTTCACTCTAATGATTATTTCTTTTGCTGTGCAAAATCTCTGGAATTTAATTAGGTCCAATTTTTCTATTTTGGCTTTTGTTGCCAATGCTTTTGGTGTTTTAGTCATGAAGTCCAAGCCTATGCCTATGTCCTGAATGGTTTTGCCTAGATTTTCTTCTAGGGTTTTTATGGTGTTAGGTCTTATGTTTAAGCCTTTAACCATCTGGAGTTAATTTTAGGGTAAGGTGTCAGGAAGGGGTCCAGTTTCTGCTTTCTGCACATGGCCAGCCAGTTTTCCTAACACCATTTATTAAACAGGAAATCCTTTCCCCATTGCTTGTTTTTGTTAAAGACCAGATGGTTGTAGATGTGTGGTGTTGCCTCCGAGGCCTCTGTTCTGTTCCATTGGACTGTATCTCTGTTTTGGTACCAGTACCATGCTGTTTTGATTACTGTAGCCTTGTAGTGTAGTTTGAAGTCAGGTAGTGTGATACCTCCAGCTTTGTTCTTTTTGCTTAGAAGTGACTTGGCTGTGCGGGCTCTCTTTTGGTAGCATATGAAGTTTAAGGTGTTTTTTTCCAGTTCTGTGAAGGTCATTGGTAGCTTGATGGGGATAGCATTGAATCTATAAATTACTTTGGGCAATATGGCCATTTTCACGATACTGATTCTTCCTAACCATGAGCATGGAATGTTTCTCCATCTGTTTGTGTCCTCTCTTATTTTGTTGAGCAGTGGTTTGTAGTTCTCCTTGAAGAGGTCCTTTAAATTCTTTGTTAGTTGTATTCCTAGGTATATTATTCTCTTTGTAGCAGTTGTGAATGGCAGTTTGTTCTCGATTTGGCTGTTTTTAAGTCTGTTATTGGTGTATAGGAATGCTTGTGATTTTTGCATATTGATTTTATATCCTGAGACCTTGCTGAAGTTGCTTACCAGTTTCAGGAGATTTTGGGCTGAGACAATGGCGTCTTCTAAATATACAATCATGTTGTCTGCAAATAGAGACAGTTTGACTTCCTCCTTTCCTGATTGAAAACACTTATTACTTTATCTTGCCTGATTGCTCTGGCTAGAACTTCCAATACTATATTGAATAGGAGTAGTGAGAGAGGGCATGCTTGTCTAGTGCCAGATTTCAAAGGGAATGCTTCTAGTTTTTGCCCATTCAGTATGATATTGGCTGTGGGTTTGTCGTAAATAGTTTTTGTTATTTTGAGGTGTGTTCCGTCAATACCTAGTTTATTGAGCGTTTTTAGCATAAAGGTTGTTGAATTTTTCAAATTTTTCAAATTTCAAATTTTTCTCTGCATCAGTTGAGATAATCATGGGGTTTTTGTCTTTGGTTCTGTTTATAGACTTTTGTATGTTGAACCAGCCTTGCATACCCAGGATGAAGCCTACTTGATCATGATGAATAAGCTTTTTGATGTGCTGTTGCAATAGATTTGCCAGTATTTCATTTATTTATTTATTTAATTATTTTAATTTTTTGAGACAGAGTCTCGCTCTGTTGCCAGGCGCCAGGCTGGAGCCAGTATTTTATTGAAGATTTTTGCATCTGTGTTCATGATGAATATTGGCCTGAAGTTTTCTTTTCTTGTTGAGTCTGCCGGTTTTGGTATCAGGATGATGTTTGTCTCATAAAATGATTTGGGAAGGATTCCCTCTTTTTGGATTGTTTGGAATAGTTTCAGAAGGAGTGATACCAGCTCTTCCTTGTACGTCTGGTAGAATTCGGCTATGAACACAATTGGACCTGGGCTTTTTTTGGTGTTAGGCTATTAATTGCTGCCTCAACTTCAGCCTTTGTTATTGGTCTCTTCAGCGTTTCAACTTTTCCCTGGTTTAGGCTTGTGAGGATGCAAGTGTCCAGGAATTTATCCATTTCTTCCAGGTTTACTCGTTTATGTGCATAGAGTTGTTTTTAGTTATCTCTGATGGTGGTTTGCATTTCTGTGGAATCTGTGGTGATATCCCCTTTATTGTTTTTTTATTGCATCTCTGTGATTATTCTCTCTTTTCTTTTTTATTAATCTGGCTAGTGGTCTATTTAGTTGATCTTTTCAAAAAAACCAGCTCCTGGATTTATTGATTTTTTTGAAGGGTTTTTTATGTCTCTGTCTCCTTCAGTACTGCTCTGATCTTAACTATTTCTTGTCTTCTGCTAGGTTTTTTGTTTTTTTGATCTTGCTCTTCAGTCTCCTTCAATTTTGACGATAGGGTGTTGATTTTAGATCTTTCCTTCTTACGTGGGCATTTATTGCTATATATTTTCCTCTAGACACTGCTTTAAATGTGCCCCAGAGATTCTGATACGTTGTCTTCATTCTCATTGGTTTCAAAGAACATCTTTATATCTGCCTTCATTTCATTGTTTATCCAGTCAACATTCAAGAGCCAGTTGTTCAGTTTCCTTGAAGCTGTGTGGTTCTGAGTTATTTTCTGAATTCTGAGTTCTAACTTGATTGCACTGTGGTCTGAGAGACGGTTAGGATTTCCGTTCTTTTGCATTTGCTGAGGAGTGATTTACCTCTAATTATGTGGTCAGTTTTAGAGTAGGTGTGATGTGATGCTGAGAAGAACGTATATTCTGTGGATTTAGGGTGGAGAGTTCTGTAAATGTCTATTAGGTTTGCTTGGTCCAGGTCTGAGTTCAAGTCCTAGATATCCTTGTTAATTTTCTGTCTCATTGATCTGTCTAATATTGACAGTGGAGTGTTAAAGTCTCCCACTATTATTGTGTGGGAGTCTAGGTCTCTTTGTAAGTCATTAAGAACTTGCTTTATGTATCTGGGTGCTCCTGTATTGGGTGCTTATATATTTAGGATCCTTAGCTCTTCTTGTTGCATTGATCCTTTTACCATTATGTAGTGTCCTTCTTTGTCTCTTTTTATCTTTGTTGGTTTAAAGTCCTTTTTATCAGAGACTAGGATTGCAATTCCTTTTTTTTACTCTCCATTTGCTTGGTAAATCTTCCTCCATCCCTTTATTTTGAGCCTATGTGTATCCTGGCATGTGAGATGGGTTTCCTGGATACAGCACACCAATGGGTTTTGGCTTTTTATCCAATTTGCCAGTCTGTGTCTTTTGATTGGGGCACTTAGCCCATTTACATTTAGGGTTAATATTGGCATGTGTGAATTTGATCCTGCCATTTTGATGCTGGCTGGTGGTTTTCCCTGTTAGTTGATGCAGTTTCTTCACTGTGTCAATGCTCTTTACCATTTGGTATGTTTTTGGAGTGGCTGGTATTGGTTGTTCCTTTCTGTGTTTAGTGCTTCTTTCAGGAGCACTTGTAAAACAGGCCTGGTGGTGATAAAATCTCTGAGTAATTGCTTGTTCATAACAAATTTTATTTCTCCTTCACTTATGAAATTTAGTTTGGCAGGATATGAAATTGTAGGTTGAAAGTTCTTTTCTTTAAGAATGTTCAATATTGGCCCCCACTCTCTTCTGGCTTGTAGGGTTTCTGCTGAGAGATCCGCTGTGAGTCTGATGTGCTTCCCTTTGTGTGTAATCTGACCTTTCTCTCTGGCTGCCCTTAGCATTTTCTTCTTCATTTCAACCCTGGTGAATCTGACAATTATGTGCCTTGGTGTTGCTCTTCTTGAGGAATATCTTTGTGGTATTCTGTGTATTTCCTGGACTTTAATATTGGCCTGCCTTGTTAGGTTGGGGAATTTTTCCTGGATAATATTCTGAAGAGTATTTTCCAGCTTGGATTCATTCTCTCTGTCACATTCAGGCACACCTATCAAACGTACATTAGGTCTTTTCACATAATCCCATATTTCTTGGATGCTTTGTTCGTTTCTTTTTACTCTTTAGTCTCTAATCTTGCCTTCTTGTTTTATTTCATTGAATTGATCTTGGACCTCTGATATCCTTTCTTCTTCTTGGTCAGTTCGGCTACTGAAACTTGTGTATGCTTCGCCAAGTTCTCATGTTGTGTTTTTTAGCTCCATCAATTCATTTGTATTCCCCTCTAAGCTGTTTATTCTCATTAGCATTTCGTCAAACCTTTTTTCAAGGTTCTTAGTTTCTTTGCACTGGGTTAGAACATGTTCTTATAGCTCAGAGAAGCTGTGAGCTCCGTTGTTCCGTTCAGTGCTGCTGGGCAGGTACGTTTAAGTCTGCTGCAGCAGAACTCATAACCGCCTTTTTTTTCCCAGGTGCTCTGTCCCGGGAAGGTAGGGCTTTATTTATAAGTTGCTTTTGTCCTGCTGCCTTTTTTCAGGGCTGCCCTGCCCAGCAAGGAGGCAGCCTAGTTAACAGTCTACCTGCAGAGGCATTGCTGAGCTGCTGTAGGCTCCGCCTAGCTGCCGTGTCAACTTCCCTGCAGTCCTGTTTATAGGGCTGTAGTTAGAACTGCCTTGGCAATGGCGGCCCACCTCTATAATGGCGGACTCTCTCTGCAGTGGCAGACTGCCTCGGCAATGGCGGACTGCCTCAGTAATTGCAGACTGCCTCGGCAATGGTGGACCACCTCAGCAATGACAGACTACCTTGGTAGTGGTGGATTGCCTCGGTAATGATGGATGCCACTCCCCCACAGAGCTGACCGTCCAGGGTTCAGCTGTGCTTACTGTGAAACTCTCAATCCAGAGCATTTCCAATTGCTGTTCTTTGTGGTTGTGTGACCTGCTGAGCCTGATCACCTGACTCCCTGCCTCAGACCTTTTTTTTCAATTGAACAGGCAACTGTGTCTCCCAGGCGTTCTAGTCACCAGTTGTAACCACACCCGGATTTGTCTGAGTTCTTGTGAGGTGACCCGCTGCGCCAGCTGAAACAGCCGTGCTGGCAACTCATGGTGCTTTTCTGCCCGGGAATCCCCTTGCCTGGCTCCCTGTTTCAGTCCCCTTTTATCAGTTGAACGGGCGACTCTGTTTCCCAGGCGCTCCAATCGCCAGTTGAAATGGCACCTGGACCTGTGTGAGTTTTGTGTGGAGACCCACTGTGCTGAAACAGCCATGCTGGAGACCCATGGCGCTCCTCCACCTTGGAATCTCCTGGTCTGTGGGCAATAAAAATCCATCTGGAAATGTGGAGACCACTCACCCTCCACGCTCTTGCTAGGAGCTGCAATCCAGAGCTGCTCCTACTTGGCCGTCTTGGATCCCTTCCTGAAGATGAGATTTAACTCATTTCAATGGATTCAGAAACAACACTTGGCAAAATTTAACTCTCATACATCATAATACTTATAGCAAACAGGTATATAAAAGAATTTCTTCATACATAAAGATTATCTAGAAAAGTCAAAAGCAATCAAATTCAATGGTGAATTATTGACAGCTTTCTTTTTGAGATTAGGAACAATACAGGGATCACTATTATTCGAGACTGTATTTGAAATCCTGGCTAGCACAATACAGCTAGATAAATAAAGTTTAAAGATCCAAAAGAAGGATGTAAAACTGTCTATTTGCAGATAACATGATTGTGTATGTAGAAAATAAAAAACAATATATAAATAAGCTATTAGAAATAAGTGGGCCAGGCATGGTGGTTTATGCCTATAATTCCAGGACTTGGGGAGGCCGAGTCAGGGTATTGCTTGAGCCCGGGAGTTTGAGACCAGCCTGTGCAACATAACCAAAACCCTGTCTCTACAAAAAAAAAAAAAAATTACCTGAGCCTGGTGTCACATGCCTGTAGTCCCAGCTACTCAGGTGGCTGAGGTGGGATGATCACTTGAGCCAGGAGGTTGAAGCTGCAGTGAGCAGTAATCATGCCACTGTACTCCAGCCTGGGTGACAGAGTGAGACCTTGTCTAAAAAATAATAACAATTAAATGAATTTAGTAAGATTGATACCTCTAAGATCAGCGTACAAATGTAAATGATAGTTCGGTATACTCACAATCACTAGAAAATTAAAAGTCAGATTTTAAAAATTGACTTCACATAACATCAAAAATGTCAAATGGCATTATAAAAAGTCTAATAAAAATATGCAAAATCTCTATACTAAAGACTATAAATATTTCAGAGAAGAATTTAAGAAGACCTAAATAAATGGAAGAACATTTCACATTTATGAATTGGAAGACTCAGTCTCATGTAGATGTCAGTTGTTCCCAAACTGATGTATAGTGTCAATGAAGTCCACTCAAAATCCTAGTAGATTTTTGTTTTTTTAATGGAAACTGATAAGCTGATTTTAAAATTTGTACAGAAATGCAAATAATCTAGAATAGCAAAGATAATTTTGAAAAATAAAAACTTGGAAGACTTACACAACCAGATTTCAAAGCTTACTGTAAAGCTCAATTTATTTAGTGTGATAGTGGTACAGTGGCTAGACAAGTACACTAATGGAACAGAGGGGAGTCCAGATATTAACCCACAGAACATAGCACCTCAGTGATGGAAAGAATAGTTTTTTCAACAGATGATGCTGGGACAGCTTGACATTCAAATAAAAAAAATTGAAACTTGACTCCTACCTAATACCACTTAGAAATATTCTGTTAAGATGAATTATAGTCTAAATGTTAAGACAATAAACATTCCAGAAGAAAAGATAGATCTTTTTCTTCATGACCTTGGGTAAGTAAAGATTTCTTAAAGATGTCACAAAAGGTATTAACTAGAAAAGACTGTATTATGTGATAGATGGGACTTCGGCAAAATTAATGTCTTCTCATCAAAAAGACATTACTAATAAGTCAGTAGGCAAACCACAGGCTAGAAGAGGATGTTTGTAATACCAATATTTGACAAAGGAGACTGATATCTAGAGCTTATAATGAAATTCTACAAGTTAATAAAAAAGACAGTCTAGTTAAAAACAGAGGAAAGATTAGAACAGGCATTTCATGAAAAAGGAATATTCAAATGGCATATTAAAAGGTCAGTAATATCATTATTCATCAAGGAAATACAAATTAAGGCCATAGTTAGATATACCACTCCCACCATAATGGCTGAAATTAAGACAGGCAAGACCAGGTGTTGGCTAGAAAGTAGAGCAATTGGAACTCATATTCTGCCAGTAAATGTACAAATTGGTTAAAAAATTTTTGGAAAACTGGCAGTTTCTCTTAAGGATAAACATATACCAGCCAGAGGTGGTGGTTCACTCCTGTAATCCCAGAACTTTGGGAGGCTGAGGTGGGTAGATCACCTGAGGTCAGGAGTTCAAGACCAGACTGGCCAACATGGCAAAACTCTGTCTCTACTAAAAATACAAAAATTAGCCAGGCATGGTGGTGGACACCTGTAATCCCAGGTGCTCCGGATGCTGAGGCTGGAGAATCACTTGAACCTGAGAAGTGGAGGTTGCGGTAAGCCAAGATCATGCCATTGCACTCCAGCCTGGGGGACAAGAATGAAACATCATCTCAAACATGTGCGTGCGTGCGTGCACGCGCGCGCACACACACACACACACTCACCCCTACCATATAATTTAGCAATTTTACTCGTTAGTATATTCTACTCATCAATTCTACTACCAGCTTTATTCTTGATAGCCTCAAACTAGGAACAGCTCATATTTCCATCAATAGGATATGAGTTAAATTGATGTATATTCCAAAATGAATATGGTACATCAATAAAAAAGGATTTGTTTTGTCATCTATCAATAATTTAAAGGTTTATTTAGGACAATATAATATTAGCACAGAATAGACAAAATGTCTAATGGAACCAGAGCAAGAGGCAAAAATATCCGTGTATATCTTGGAACTTGACATATAAGAGAGACGGCCTTGCAGATTATTGAGGAAAGGATGGACAGTACAGTTATGGTGTCCTAACAGTTGATTACCCATATGGGAAAAAATAAAACTAATTTCCCTTATGGGAAAAGGAAAAAAAAAAAAATTACAGCACACAAAAACCAACTCCAAACTCACTGAAAACCGAAATATAAAAGGAAAAAATTTAAAATGATTGGAAGACAAAATAAGATCTCTTTATGACCATTTTTTAGGGAAGGACTTCCTAAGGCACAAAAAGCCCACATTTTAAGGAAAAAGATTGATAAATTTGATATTATTAAAATGAAAAACTTTTCTTCACCCAAAATCCCACAGATAAACACAGTGACTGATCACGTTGTAGGAAAATACATTCATAATACAGTTAACAAAAGGTGGGCACTCAGAATATAAGGAATTGGGTCACGATTGTGGGGGGACTGGCGAGTCCAAAGTCTATAGGGCATGACAGCAGGCTGGAAACTCAGGCAGCTGTTCATGCTGTAGTCTTGAGGTAGAACTTCTCCAGGAAACTTCACTTATTGCTCATAAGACCTTCAACTGATTGCATAAAGTCCCCCTCTTTCCCACATTATCTAAGGTAACCTCCTTTACTCATCAACTGAATGTAGATATTAACCACACATATAAAATACCTTCATAGCAATACCTAGATTAGTGTTTGATTAAATAACTGGACACTGTGGCTAAATTGACATGTAAAACTAGCAATCACAATGCCCTACATTATTAATCATGGAATGCAAATTAAGGCCACAATGAGACACAATTTTATATTCATTAAATTGAGAAAACTTAAGTCTAATAACACCAAGCATTGAAAGGAGTGGATCAGCAGGACTTTTATCTGCTGTTGATGGGACTGTACACTGGTACACCATTCTGGCAAACAAGTTGGCACTTCTTTGTAAAGTTGATCATTTGCATACATACACCACAGAATTTCTCTCCTTGAGGAGCTCTTGCACATGAATGCCAGGGAATAGTTGAAATGTACAGGAATGTGATGTTAGTTTTTAAAAAATACTAACGGTAAAACAACCTGGAAACAGACCAAATATTCAGTCATAGTAAAATGGATACATAAATTATACTATAGTCATAGAATGGCATAGCAGACAGCAGTGAATAAATGAATGACGGCCACATGGAACAATGAATTGTAGAAATATAATATTGAGTCTAAGAATCAAGGCACAGAAGATTAAAAATAGCGTAATACCATTTTTATAAAGCTCAAAAACAAGTAATATGAAACAATATAAAGGAAAGTGGAGGAATGGAAGAGTGAAAGAATACAGAGGTAGATGCAAGTGTTGTCAGTGCTCTAGTCATATTTGATAGTTTCTGAGTGTTTATTTTCTTTATTACTACTAATAGCATATATTACAGATCATCTTTTCATTTTACCAAATTACATAACATTTTAAAAGAAAATTAACAAAAGCATATCTTCCTATTTCCAGTCCAAAGGACTAAAATTTAAAAGTAGTGTGCTTTAATCTATGCAAACCTTTCTTGGAACAATTTTTTTAAAAACTGAGACTAAATATGTGAAGAGCTGAGAAGACAATGTAGTTCAAATTTGTAACTAAGGCCATGCTTCATCAAAGAAGTCTAGATCAGCGGGAACAATGGTGAACTTTTTTGTTGAGCGTGGGGTGGTGAGATCTTTGACCAACTGCTTTGATCGACGGCTTTCTGGAGAGAGGAAGCTATCGATCCTGTCTCCAGAAAGCATTTCATATTTGCAAAACTTGTCACTTAACTTCAGCAGGTGATACTGCATCTAGTCTGGAAATAGGCTATCTAATACCAATTTTTATTAACTTATCTTGACATTGGCAGTCAGATGACAAAGTATTTTCATCAAAGGTGCTACTTCATTCCTTAAAATCAGCAAGTTAGTGGAAATGTTACAAAGCTAGGTTAGTATAGAGAGGCTCTAATTTTAGTCCTTTTAATTCTGTGTGACGGGGCATAGAATTATTTTGGCAAATGGTTACTGGGACTCTCTTTCGGGTTTTAAGTTTTTAATTTGGCCAACTTGCCAAGGCTCAAATTGAGGGATGACCCACTTTTGCCTGGGTCAAAGAAACCAGGGCATGGAGAAAAATAATTGGGATTTTCTTTGTAGGAAGCTTTGTAGGGTTTCCCACTTGGCAAACTCTGTATCTCACATCTGATACATAGAAGAGCTATGAGTAGAAGTATGGGTGTTTTCAACATAAAAATTTCTAAGTTGCAAAATGCACCTTTTTGAATACTTAAGCTCTCTTAGGTAATTCTCTTAGCTGAATGAGTAACATAACATGTCATTTGTTTACGGATACTTGATAATGTGAAGAGCAGTATCATGTTTTCTTTATCTAGCATTTGACGGCTGCTAACCAGTGAAATGAGAGATTAGATTCTGTGCAACTAAAAGCACACACTGGATCCCTTAGGAAAAAACCGTGTCACCTTCTATATAAAGTATAAATTAGTCGATTGGCAAGATGTTATGCTATTGAGACAGTGATGTTTTCTTAATGAAGAGTACAGTAAATGTTTTTATAAGTTCAAGAAAATGTTAAGCCCACAAGATAAAAAATTACCGTAGTCATATGTAAACTAATCTGTATATTGAGCATAGTACCATATGATTCAGCAAACACTATTTTACAACATTGCTAAGTGTATATATTTTTAAAAGTTTCTAATATTGGTTGCTAATAAGGAATACTATGTTATGAACTTTATCTTTTGTATCATAGAGGATTATCTTTTTTCACCCAGCTTCATTTTTATACTTTGCCTGTTGTATCACTCTTTTTCTTCTTCTTGGGTTGGGTTAAAAGGGAGAATATTTTTTAACTTGTAACTGTCCTCTTATTTATCATCCATTTCTGTGTTACTTATATGATTACTTATTAGGGCACTCGTGGTATTGCTTTTATAACTGTTAATGATAGTGTACTGTTTAAAGTTAATGCTGGAAGGAGTAAGTCAATATGGCATAGAGGTTGAGTGACATTCTTGGAGCCAGATGGATAGAGTGAATCTCCTCTCAGCAAGTTACTAGCTACATGTCCTTGGCAACTTTACTCTGTTCTTCCTGATTTTTTTTTTTTTTTTTTTTTGAGACGGAGTTTCGCTCTTGTTACCCAGGCTGGAGTGCAATGGCGCGATCTCGGCTCACCGCAACCTCCGCCTCCTGGGTTCAGGCAATTCTCCTGCCTCAGCCTCCTGAGTAGCTGGGACTACAGGCACGTGCCACCATGCCCAGCTAATTTTTGTATTTTTAGTAGAGGCGAGGTTTCACCTTGTTGACCAGGATGGTCTCGATCTCTTGACCTCGTGATCCACCCGCCTCGGCCTCCCACAGTGCTGGGATTACAGGCTTGAGCCACCGCGCCCGGCTCTTCCTGATTTTTAATAAAAGTGAATGCAGTGCCGGATACCTTGTAAAAACTAAACAAATGATAACTGTAATAGCAATAATAAGATTATTATTTAATTAAGCATTTTAGGCTACATACTTAACATAGTAGTACCTGTGTATATTTAGCATATTTATTTGCAAAGTAGAACAGATTGGCTGTAACTCTCCAATCTGGAGTTGGAATGTCTACCTGTGTGAGTCTAGTTCCTTTGAGTATATTGTAACTGCACCTGTTATGTATTATGAGTAAAATTTTTCAGGACCACATACTGATTTAACAACAAAATAATTAAATTATATTCACTTTAATGTATGTTTGAGTGCCTACCATATGCAAAGGAAGGCAGGTAATATGTAAATATGTAAAATGCAGTTTCTGTTCCTAAGTACTATCAGTTTAACAGAAAGGATTAGGGAAATAGAGGAAATCTACTCTTGTAGGCATCCAAATAGAGGTTGTGCTATCAGAAAAAAAAGTTTAGGCTATGTTAGTAATAGAAGCAGAACGAGCCATAAACCAGTTTAAATATCATGGGGAGCCAAGGGGAAATAAATGTAACTACGTGCTATGTCTTAGTAGTTAGTTTTTTCATATCCAGGGATCTGTAAGTTAAGGTTTACAGTCTACATTTGTTTTTTCTACATGTTTGTGCTCTGAGCATCTACAGGTGTATTACTTGTTAAAAGCTCTATATGTAGCATGCAGAAATATAAATTAATACTTATTTCCACAAGAGAGGCATAAAGGAAGTTATGACCATTGTTTACATAAAGGAGGGAGAGGTCATGTTCTGTGGAAAATTATCAGAAGCAGCTTCATGAAAGAACATTTGAGCTGAGATTTCATAAAGATGCGTGTGATTTCAGGCAAAGTTTGGGAAATTTAGTGATATGTTTGCCACGTGCTACGTCAAGGAATAAGTGTGAGTAGAAAGAGAACAGTGCATGGTATACTCATGAGATAGTGAATCTTCCATTTGAGCAGGATTGTGGGCGATGTGTAGGATATCTGGTGAACCTTGAATACATTTAATTTAATTGAGTAATGGGGATCCATGAAAGAAATTTTTTTTTACATGGGACATGGTGGTGGTAATGGTAGTTGTGGTGGTAATGGTGGCTGTGGTGGTAGGCTAATAGAACTAAATTATCTAGTAACTGCATTTATGTGTTTATTGAATTCATGTTTTTTTTTCCTCTTTTAGGAAGTTCATGATTTGTTAAAAGACTATGACTTAAAGTATTGTTATGTGGACAGAAATAAACGAACAGGTAAGATTTCTGTTCTAAGAATCTAATTTCATTTTGATTCTCTATGTACTAATTATAGAATAGAAAAGCTTAGTGTCTTTTCATGTTTAAGCTAATAATGAAATTCTTAAACCTTAAATCATGCAAATGTAACCCACAAAATCTATTTTCTGAAGATAATGTTGGTATCCTAAATACTGATCGCATAAATATAATAAAATATAATGTTAACTAGAGACTTACACATTTTTATAATAAATGTTCTGTTACAGTGAATGTTCTTCATAGACTTGAAGTTCCTCAATTTTAATTGTATATTACTAGATTTAGTGAGGAGACTATGTAGACTTGACTTTTAGCTGGGCAAATTGAGAAACTCAGTTAGGTTTTCTGGGTATTAGTTTTTATCCTTGAGATTAAAAGACTAGATTATTTCCTTTTTATGCATGTAATATGCAGCTGCTTAAAAGCATACTTTAGAGACAATAAAAATAAAGTATGGAGGATAACATAATCACTGCGTACTTATCTACTCCCAAATTATCAAATGGTAATATCTTATCTTTACAACGTATATACATAACTAGAGCTCTCATATAGATCTGCCTTATTTCTTCAAATTAAGAAAAATGGTAAAAAGGAATATACAGATAAAGATGAAATTCACTTTCTTTTTTTTTTTCAATGAGCATATATTTTTATTTCTAGAAATTCTGTTTCCTTTTCAAATATTTCTTTTTTATAATATCTTTTTTTAAATTATACTTTAAGTTCTCGGGTACATGTGCAGATCTTGCAGGATTGTTACATAGGCATACACATGACATGGTGGTTTGCTGCCTCCATCCCTCATTCACCTACATTAGGTGTTTCTCCTAATATTATCCTTCCCCAATCTCCCCACCCCCTGCTATTCCTCCCCTAACCCCCACTACCCGCCAACAGACTCCAGTCTATGATGTTCCCCTCCCTGTGTCCATGTGTTCTGATTGTTCAACACCCACTTATGAGTGAAAACATGCGGTGTTTGGTTTTCTGTTCTTGTATCAATTTGCTGAGAATGATGGTTTCCGGCTTCATCCATGTCCCTGCAAAGGACATGAACTCATCCTTTTTAATGGCTGCATAGTATTCCATGGTGTATATGTGCCACATTTTCTTTATCCATTCTATCATTGATGGGCATTTGGGGTGAAGGATATGAACAGACACTTTTTAAAAGAAGACATTTATGCAGCCAACAAACATAAAAAAATGCTCATCATCACTGATCATTAGAGAAATGCTTATGAAAACCGTGTTGAGATACCATCTCACCCCAGTTATAATGACGATCATTAAAAAAACCTGGAGACAACAGATGCTGGAGGGGATGTGGAGAAATAGGAACGCTTTTACACTGTTGATGGGAGTGTAAATTAGTTCAGCCATTGTGGAAGACACTGTGGTGATTCCTCAAGGATCTAGAAATAGAAATAATATTTGATCCATAAATTTACTTTCTACTAGTCTCTGATTCCATTCCCTCCCTCCGTTCTTGTCTAGGGGCAAGCACTTATGAATTTGGTGCATATTTTCCAATTTATGCCATTATATTGTGATAGTCATTAAAGCTGTTCACAAATTCTTGTTCTTTTCCTTCTGAGCACAAGGTAAGAGCCAACATGTGGTCTCCTGCTCACACTTGCCTGTGATAAAGTAATTGGGGAAGGTCACAGAACCTCTTTCAACCTAGGTCTCAGAGTGGCTATAATGAGCAAAACTTCCTTCCTTCCTTACCTTCAGCATGGGATACGCAGCGTGAATCAGAAGAAAGCCTTTTGCTCTGTTATGCCACTGAGATTGTGGGGAAGTGTTACCACAGTATCTTGACTAACCTGTAATTTTACCATATGTACCTATATATAATTAATGGTAGTCTCTTTTTTAAGATTTTCATAAATGGTATTCTGTATGTTTCATTTAGCAACTTGCTTTTTTTTGGGGGTTAACTCAGTGTTGCTTTTCAGATCTTTCCACATTGATGTGCATAACTCAGGTTCATGATTTAAGCTACTACATGTAATTACTGTGCGAATTTATTATAATTAATGTTTTTGTTACTGATTGGCATTCAGGAAGCTTTGACTTTCCCAATATTTCAAGTGATGCAATGAATAGCCTTTTAGCTGACTACTAACATACATTTCAACTGTTTCTCCATAACTGAAGCTCTGAGTCATATGTGTGCACAATTTCAATGTTACTAGATATTGACAATGGGATTAAAGGTAACAGTCTTCACAGCCCACACAGAGCCAGGAATTTTATTCCCACCAGTCAGGATGATAAACCTCATAATTCATGGGGCATCAGAAGGAATAATCAGAAAGTTATTGTCTTGGGAATGGGGAAAACTAACTTGAGACTAATGATGCTTATGTCCTACCTAACAAAACTTAAAAACAAGACCAGAAATGATCAAAATTGTAACTTAACCACATCCTAGAACAAAACTCAAGAATATTTAGATGGGTCAAAAACATCTGACACCTGACAAAGTAAAATTTATGATGTTAGACATCTAATAAAAAAGTAGCAGATGGTCAGGCACGATGGCTCGTGCCTGTAATCCCAGCACTTTGAGATGCCTAGGCAGGTGGATCATTAGGTTAGGAGTTTGAGACCAGCCTGGCCAATATGGTGAAACACTGTCTTTACTAAAAATACAAAAATTAGCCAAGTGTGGTGGTATGTGCCTATAGTCCCAGCAACTCGGGAGGCTGAGGCAGAAGAATCGCTTGAACCCCAGAGATGGAGGTTACAGTGAGCCAACATCATGTCACTGCACTTCAGCCTGGGCCTGGGTGACAGAGTGAGACTGTGTCAAACAAACAAACAAACAAAAAAAAAAAACAAAAAGTAGCAGACATGATGAAGAAGCAGGAAAACCTAATGTATAACAAGGAAAAAAAATCAATCGAAGCTGACCTAGAATTGACACAGATGAGTTAATAAAAATGAACATTAAACCAGCTTTTATAATAGTGTTTCATATCTATAAGAATTTATAGTAAAGACTGAACATGGTAAATGGAGACATGGAAGATCTAAAATATTCTCTAAATTAAACATCTGGAGATGAAAATTACAATGTCTGACATGAAATACACTGGATAAGATTAATGGCAGAATAGACAATGTAGAAGAAGAAAATAGTGAACTCGAAAACAATTATAGAAACAATCCAAAATGAAACATAGAAAAAGGATTGTAAAACATGAGCAGAGCATCGATGAACTGTGGGATAGCTTCAAGAGCAATTAGAGTCCCTGGGGGTAGGAATAGTTAAAAAAAAAAAAAAAAAGAAAAGTTTTTAAATTTTGATGAAAATTCCAATCCCAGAAATCCACAGAGCTCAACCAACATCAATCACAAAATCATGAAGAAAACTACAAGGTACGTTGTAATCAAATTGCTTACTGTTAGTAATAGTCTTAAAAGCATCCAGAAATAAAGGATACATCACTAATACATTTAGCAGGACAAAGATTAAGATGACCATAGGTCCTTGGAAACAACGCAAGTGAGAAGAACATAGGGTAACATCTTTTCATTCTTTACCAAAAGAAAAAAAAAAAAACACAACAGGTCAGCATAAAATTATTTACCTATTGAAAATATCTTTCAAAAACAGTGGTGAAATAGAGATATTTTTCAGTCATACAAAAGTTAAAAGAATCATCACCATTAAACTTGCATTATAAGAAATACTTAAGGAAGTCCTGCAAGCAAGAAGGAAATTATAGATGGAAATCTCGACCTACACAGCAAAATGATGAATACTTGGTATGGTCATTATGTGGGTAAAGACTTTTATCTTAATATTAAAATCTCTTTAAAGTATAATCGACTGTTAAAAGCAAAAATAACATTGTATTGTGAGATTTGTAACACATGTAGAAATAAAATGTGTAACAGCGATAATACAAAGGCTGGGAGAGGAGAAATGGGATTGCACTGTTTTAAGTCCCTTATACGGTACACGAAGTATTATAACTTTTGACAGTTGACTGTGATAAGTTAAAGATGTATACTGTAAACCTTAAATCACCTGCTAAAATCACACAACACAGAAATCGTTAATTGTATTAAATGATGTTGCCTTGGATTTTAGAACCTACAGTGGTGTTTGTAAAAATATGTAATTAATAACTCAATTGATAAAAGATGGTTACAATTCTAAACTGTAACCTTGCAGCCAGAGCTTTCCATAGTAGATATAAGGAAATTATTAGTGGTAAAATAGGATACATTAGGGGAACAAGTTTTGGCACTTGGTTGCCTTCAAATTGGACCCAATAATAAACTAAATAGTAGACCATGCAATGTCTTTTAAAAGAATTGGGACCAGTTGTGGGATATTTAAATTTCACTAGGAAAACCGTAAAATAATTAATCCCAAAATTCTCTTGCAGCCTTTTCTCTGTGACATCTACCATTCCCATGAAAACCAGTGTGTGATTTTTTTTTTTTAAGAGAATTTGTGGTCTTGGTAAAATGTAGAAGAACCTATAGAACAGAAAATGTGACCTTCTTTCCCTACTGCCTGAACTTTTAAATTTGTTTCATTATGTTATTTAAATTCTTCATAAAACCTCTTAGTTTAGTTGAGCAAATGCAGATACCTAAGAGAAGGCAAAAGAGATGTTCAGTTTTTAAATGTATGTGTTGTCTTACATATGCATTTATTCATTCATCTAACACAAAGCTTCTACCATATGTCATGCACCATGATAGTTGGTGAAATATATTCATTAGTAGTTTAGGGAGCTCACAGCCTAGTAGGGTAGCAGGCATCTAAACAAATAGATTACAAGGCGATGTGATATATGCAATAATCCAAGCAATGTTCAAGATAGAGAGGCACAAAAAAATAAGAAATGGTTAACTCTAACTGTAAGAGAAGATCAGGAAGGCTTCCTGGAGATCATGATGCAGTAATGCATGGGCTGAATTTGAAAATCAGCTAAAAGGTTCCAGGTATCCTAAGATACAGGGAGTGATCTTACAGGCAGGGGAATTAAATGTGTAATATATAAATACCTGAAATAACTGGATCTCTACCGGGAGCTACAAATATTTCCATGTTTTTGGAGAGTGAAAGAGCTGTTGGGGAAGAGAGGAAGTATGCCACTTAATGAGGCTGGAGTTAGATATAACGGGCATTGTAGAGTATCTGAACCAACCTGGCACTTGACTTTTTTTGTGGGGAATAACCAACCTTTGCATTCAAGGTAGTAAACAGGCACAATTAAACTTCGGTTTTTTAGAGATCACTTTATCATCACTGTGGAGAAAGGATTAAAAAAAGAAAAAGCTAGAGGAATGAAGAAATGGGGGTGGATTCAAGACCCATTAGATGGGTGGAATTTGAGGATTCCTTTTATATGAGAAATGAGGGAGACAGGGTCTAGGTTAATTCCCAGGTTTCTGATTTGTGAGTGCTGCGTGACCAGCTAAAATAAGGAATAAAGGAAGATGATCAGTGTTAGGATTTGTTTTGTTTTGTTTTGTTTTGTTTTTGGCAGAGATCCTCATGTTAGAGGATCATGAGTTATGTTTGGGAATCAGTATGAAGCTATATGTGGCACTAAAGGTTATAAACAGAGATTTAGGAGTTATAATGGTATTGGAGGCCTTCTGCAAGTCCTCAGATGAGGTTATTTTGCTCATTGCTTTCATAGCCCCTCCTACTTCCCCTTTGGTGATACCACATTTGTAACTCTTTGTTAAATGTCTAGCATCCTCTATTAGATTGTGAGCTCTGTGTTGAAAGGGATCTTACCTGTTGTGTTCACTAAAACATTTCCAGTGCCAGATTGGTATCTGGGACATGATATGGAATACATGGGCATGGGCATGGGCATGATTGCCCCCAGAGGAAGAGGGTATAGAGTGAGAAAAAACAGATTCAGTGGCCACACATTGAGTAACACACGTGGCCACACAGGTGTTACTATGTGTGACTCTGCCAGGAAGGCACCCCAAGGAGTACTACTTTATAGGTGTGAGTGGAAGAGGAGAAAGAACTAGCAAAAGAATAGAGGAAAGAGAACTGGACAGTTACGAGGAGAATCAAGAAGGTTAAAGGACTAGTGCAGTGGCTCATGACTATAATCCCAGCTCTTTGGGAATCAAATGGTATCTTATGTCAGCATAAGGAAAAAAGACATAGAATGAAAATCAAGCCTTTTAAAAAAGGTGGTTAGAAACTAAGAATCTCTCAATAGGGTCAGTACAGCCATTTTTTTCTCATTTTCTGCAAAAGAGATGTTGGAACAGTTAGCTGTTCCTTTGGCAATAGTTTTCTTGCATGTGGGGCATGTGTTAAATGAAAAATGTGTTTCTTTAAATGTTAGCATCACACTTAGTGTTGTGAGAGGCTCTTACTCTGAGAGCTGCATAAGCACTAAGACATTTGAGGGTAGGGCAGTGGAGTGAAATGACAGGCAGAATTGCCCATGCTACTTAAACTATTTCTATCTCTTGCTGTATACAGCATATCACCATGCTATTCTAATTGAATTTGAGTAAATTAAATGTTCATGTGTGGTAACTTCACTATAAATTTCAGAGAGAGGGAGAGGAACTTGTAGAGAACTATTTATTTGTAATTTGTGGATTGCCGTGTATTTTTTTTAGTGGGAGCTTTAAATTTTTCCTGTAAAATTGCTTAAAACATTTTACATTCTTTTATTACAACAGGTAAACAAAATTGATATGGTTAAAATGTAATTTTATGATAGGAATATATATATATAATATTTCATTGATTTAGAATGTTGTATTTGTATTATGTTTTCAGTCATATAAATTGTCATATGCATTTGTTGCCTGTTGCTGGAACAACTTCATTAGACAGGCAGGACACATGATTTTTGTTGTTTTATGAATATTCAAGATCTTGTCCTTCTTTTTTTTTTTTTTTTTTTGAGACAGAATCTTGCTTTGTCGCCCAGGCTGGAGTGCAGTAGTGTGATCTTGGCTCACTGCAACCTCCGCCTCCCGGGTTTAAGCAGTTCTCTGCCTCAGCCTCCTGAGTAGCTGGGATTACAGGTGCATGCCGCCATGCCCAGCTAATTTATGTATTTTTAGTAGAGACAGGGTTTCACCATCTTGGCCAGGCTGGTCTTGAATTCCTGACCTTGTGATCCACCCGTCTTGGCCTCCCAAAGTGCTGAGATTTCAGTCGTGAGCCACCGCGCCTGGCTCTCAAGATCTTGTCTTAAGATCAGAATCCTGTAACCTTTTCATTTGATATTATTCATCAAAGAGTGTACCAAATTCTAAGTGTCTGTGTATTATTTCAATCTAAGCTGATATTAAGGACATATACACATTTTTTGTGCATTTTTTTGTTTTTGCCATATCTTCATTTTTTCAGGTCTTTGCTGTCAAATAAGGTCTTTTAGAACTCTAAGAAGAAAGATTTTGTGACTTCATTTTTATTTCGGCGAAGGGTTATACAAAGGCTTCATAAAATTTTATATAGCAGGTTTTTGGGTGGGAGGAAATCAAATATGTGTGTGATTGGAAAAGATTAACAAAACCCCCCAGAAGATCGTAGGATTTTACAGTGAAACTCCTAATATAATCCCTGTCCTTTCCATTCGGGTTACTGGTGATGAAATTAGCTTAACGGAGGTGTGAGCATTAAAAACCAATGAAATAGAATAAAAAATATCACAGTGCGTTACCTATAGTAGGGGTGTTAGCTCATAATTTTGTTTCAGAAAAAAGTGTATGTTTACGTGTACCGAATCATAGAAGTAAGATGTATTTCTTACTGTATTTTCAAACAGTTTGAAAACACTGGCCTAGAAAACTCTTTAATTCATTTTGTTATCTTCCAGCTTTTGTTACCTTATTGAATGGGGAACAAGCCCAGAATGCAATTCAGATGTTTCATCAATACTCTTTTAGAGGAAAAGACTTAATAGTCCAGCTTCAGCCAACAGATGCTTTGCTGTGTATTACCAACCTGCCCATTTCTTTTACATTGGAAGAATTTGAAGAACTTGTTCGTGCTTATGGAAATATTGAGAGATGTTTTTTGGTCTATAGCGAAGTTACTGGCCATTCCAAAGGCTATGGATTTGTGGAATACATGAAAAAGGACTTTGCTGCAAAGGCTAGATTGGAACTATTGGGTAAACAGTTGGGAGCATCAGCACTCTTTGCACAATGGATGGATGTTAATCTATTGGCTTCAGAGCTCATTCATTCCAAGTGCCTTTGTATTGATAAACTCCCCAGTGACTACAGGGATTCAGAAGAGCTGTTGCAAATTCTTTCCAGTGTTCATAAACCAGTGTTTTGCCAGGTATGTATTTTTAAAAGATTATTGGAAATATTTTAAGATATATGCATATGTATCTAATCTACATATACTCAAAATTTATCATACCTGTTTGATTAACACAAAGTATGATTTAATTCTGCATTATTCTGTAGGGAAGACTTTGATCTCATGGGAAATTTTAAAACAGTTCCACTGTTTATGGACCAAAGTATATTGTTAATGTAGTTAAGTATGCCTTAGCAAATCCATTGCCTACTCATTCACCACATTCCATCCATTCACCCCACCATTTATTCATTGATCCATTCATCTATCCAACTTATTATATTTACCATCTTCTGTGTGCCAGACATTATGCCAAGTGTCAGAAAGGCAGAGAATGGAAAGATACTCTATATCAATACCTCAGAATTTTGTAGAAGAGGCTGACAAATAAGCAAACAATTGCAAATCCTATATGAAGAGTGATGTAATGGAGGATAGAAAAGTATTATGAAGTTTAAAAGGAATGTATAGTTCTGTCTTAATGTGTCACGGTAGGTGAGACATCTAGAGAAGATCCTGAAAACTGATAACACTGGTGAGAATTTTCAAGCGTTTTATCATAGTAAAATTAAATACATTCTAATAAATATATATATATACACACACACATATATAGTGTATATAACTCCTGTCCTTACAGAGTTTTGATAGCAACTGATCAATTATTTCTCTCCATTTCGTTTCTCTCCATTTCTTCCTACTCTCTCTTCCCTTTTACCACCCTCCTTTCCCATCCATGCTCCTTTTCCTCTTACCTCCCTTGTTTCCTGTCCTTCTTTGGGTTTTTTCTTTAATGATACATTTGTTGAGTTCCTAGTATTGCAGTAGAAGTTTTGGAGTACATATATATATACTCACACATATATTTATTTTTTAAGTTGACAGTTAAAATAGTATTCATCATGTATAACATGATGTTTTGAAGTATATATACATTGTGGAATGGCTAAATTGAGCTAATTAACATATGTATTACCTCACATAGTTACCATTTTGGTGATAAGAACACTTAACATCCACTCTCATAGCATTTTTCCAGAATACAATGTTGTTATTAACTGTAGTCATCATGTTGTCCAAAAGATCTTTTGAACCTATTTTTCTTACTTAACTGAAATGTTGCATTTTTTAACCAGTATCTCCCCAAGCCCCTACACCAATCTCCCCAGCCCCTGGTATCTTCTATTCTACACTATACTTTTACGAGATCAACTTTTTAAGCTTCCATACATAAGTGAAATTATGCAGTCATATATATTTTTAACAATTTTTTTTGAGACAGGGTCTTCCTCTGTTGCCCAGGCTGGAATCATGGCTCACAGTAGTCCCAAACTCCTGGGTTCAAGCGATCCTCCTGTCTCAGCCTCCCAAGTAGCTAGGACTACAAGTGCACATCACTATGTCCAGCTAAGTTTTATTTTTATTTTGTAGATACTGGGTCTCGTTATGTTCCCAGGCTGGTCTCAAACATCTGGGCTCAAGTGATCCTCCTATCTTGGCCTCCCAAAGCTCTAGGATGGGCTTATTGATAGGTTCTTCTTGAATACTAAGAATTATATAATGTTGTCATCCTATAGCCATCCATAATTCTTTGTATCTTTATTTGAGGCCTTTGAAGCAAATGTGAAGAGAAAGGCCATGTATCATAAATTGTATTTGAATTGCGAATCCTACCATTAGAAGGGACCGTATCATAAATTTCATTTGAATTGTGAACCCCAGAGTTGGAAGAACCCTTAGAGATTATCTAGTATAGGTTTACACATCATAGAAAATATTTGCTACCATATTTTTGAGTGACCATCTAGCTTCTGCTGGAATACTTCAAAATAGTAGAAAATTAACTAGATCACAAGTCAGACCATTGTATCTTTACATAGCTCTCATATTTGAACTGGAATAGCCCTCTCTGAAACTACTGATGCTGTGGACTTAAAATGATTTTGGTTTTTGAAAGACTTAAAATATTGTAATTAGGCATGAAGGTCATAATGAAATAGGAATAGTAAAAAAATCTTTTTAAAGCTTTCAAAGGATGAATAAAGCAGCTTTGGGATGGCTCTTTATCAGTGGGTCTGTTACTTCAGGCTGTTTTGCATTGTAGATTGGCATAGACTGTATTAAAGACACAGACTCTTACCTTGTGGTCAGGAGACCAAAATGATTAATTAATGGCTTTTACAAACCTGATTTTAAGACCTTTGGATTATAAGAGGAATAAGATTGTTAGAGAAATGTTTAGAAGAGGTAGATGTGTTTTCCTTTTCCTGTGTGATTAGAAAAAGCTTGTGGAGGAAAAGATATTTGAGGACAGTTTTTAAAGAAAGAAATAATGTAAAGGAAAAAAATAGAAATTTGATCTAAATATACAGGGAAGTAGAAGAAAGTTAAGCTTCAAAAACAAGATAAAATAAACTGAAAAGGCCTAAGTGATTTAGCTGTAATATCAGCTTATCAAGATACCAAACCCAAACAGAAGTATTAGAAATGTGCCTTCTCAAAGACATACTAAGCTGAATGTTGTGCCATTTATCACTTTATAGCATGAATGTATTTAAGATAATTCATACATGTTCAAAACCTAGAAACGTTTTAGTGTCTTATCTTGTTCTTATTTTTGCTCTTTGTACCAGTCTTTTCAGATCCAGGACTTTAGTATCTTCCTTTACACTCTTACAGGTGGGTGACTGGAAATAAATCGAGTTCTACATGGCAGGAGTTTATTTAGGGCACATTCAGAAATAAAAGTTCTGTGTTGCTTTTAATAAACCTGGGACACAATTTTCCTAAATAAGATTTGCCTTGGTATACTTGACTAAATTCCTGGGATCTGCCTAAAATAGTGAAATAAAAATGAAATGTTCCTCCTACCTTTCTTCTCTTGATAATACTAACTTTATTTTCCATTGATGTGTGGTCAGATAATTTGTTCAGTATGTTTCACTGTCCATATATCTAGTGATTTTTGTTTAAGGAAAGCTGTAATTATCGTGTCCTCATATGTCCCTATAAATTACCAGTTTATATATTTCTTAATATGTAGAGACTCTTACCATTTGGGCTTGTACTGTTAAAATAAATTAGAAAAATCAAAGAATTGAATAGAAACTTGACAGACTCCTATCTTCCTGTCTTCAGAAAGAACTATAAGCAACTAGTAAACATTTTCATAAAGAAAGAGAATATTATTTCCACCAGTATCATGCTCCAATGCACTTATTCTTGAATTTGAAAATTATATATTGTACATAAATGTTTCTAAGTAAAGATTGGAATTCCTGTTTAATAGAATGTATTGTATCAGCTTGCACAGGATGAAGGTAGTTACGTTGGTGGCTTTGCAGTGGTTGAATATAGCACTGCCGAGCACACTGAAGAGGTCCAGCAGGCAGCGGATGGTATGATCATCAAGGGCACCAAAGTCCAGGTTTCCTTCTGTGCCCCTGGAGCGCCAGGGCGAAGTACATTAGCAGCATTGATAGCGGCTCAACGTGTGGTAAGTTTTTTCTCTTTCTCTTTTTTTTAGGATATAGAAAATTCTGCTACTCTTTTAATCTATCCAATCTAGCCAAAGTAATTGTTGATTGGACCATCGTTGCATTTTCATCACACTGAAGAGTTCTCCTTTTTTAAAAAACAGTTAGCTGAATTGTTTCTTTGTTAAGTCAAGACAGAAGTCATTACAGAAAAAGAAATTGTGTTTAGTAAAGTCTATTTATGTTGAGAAATTTTTCAAGGACTTTCATTTATTCAGCAAATATGTGAGTTACTGTTGTGTTCTAAATTTTTGGGTGTAAATGCCTCTTTCTCTTTTTCTTTTTTTGAGACAGAGTTTCACTCTTTCGCCCAGGCTAGAGTGCAGTGGCGCAATCTCAGATCAGTGCAGCCTCTGCCTACTGGGTTTAAGCAATTCTTCTGCCTCAGTCTCCCGAGTAGCTGGGACTACAGGCACATGCCACCACACCTGGCTAATTTTTATTTTTTTAGTAGAGACAGCATGTTGCCATGTTGGCCAGGCTGATCTTGAACTCCTGAGCTCAGGTGACCCACCCGCCTCAGCCTCCCAGAGTGCTGGGATTACAAACGTGAGCCACCATGCCTGGCTGCCTCTTTTTTCAAGTTTTCACAAGTAGAGGAAAAGACATACCTGCTTTTTACTTACGTGGCACATTGTACTTAACTTCTTTATAGTAACTGTCTACTCATTCCTCTTTACTTCTCTAGCCTGGAGGATCCTTAGAGATGGAGACTATACCTTCTTCATAGTTTTTACCTTAGTACTTAGCATAGTAAATATTTGTTAATTGAAGGAAGGAAGGAATATACTTTTGAAGGAATTGCAGAAGACTTTATGCTGAGGATGACATTAAAGTGTGACATTAAAAAATGGATGAGATATTGACTTGTGTTGATGAGAGGTGGAAAATAGGATTGCCAGAGAAATACAGATTTTTGCATGAGATACTTATATTAAAATAATCATTCATTGTTCATCTGAACTCCAAATTTAGTTGCACATTCTGTATTTTTACTTGCTACATCTGGCAACCCTAAAGAGGGAGAGTGAGTAGTCACATTAGGTGGAACAGAAACTACTCACACAGTGGTATGAGCTGAATTTACATGCTTGAGGAGTGATAAGTGGACTGGTTGCAGAGTGAATATGAGGATGCTTAGATGCAGGTGAATGCCAAAGCAAGGAAAACAACTGAGTACTCAGCCAGTTTGGTAAGCAATGGGGAACTTATAAAATATAGAAACAATATAGTGACAAGATCAGAGTGAAGCCACCATGAGACTAGTCTGAAAGTGGTTAGTAGATGGATTGGAGAGAGGAGATTAGTAGAGGGGGGATAAGAAAGGAGACTGTGGTTAGCTCTCTACTCTCACATCTCCTGCCGCCTCCTCTTACTCCTTGACCTCACCTTTGGTCCTGGATTCCTTCTCCCTTTTTTCTTAGCTTGTCTGTCTTCTCATAGGTTCCTCTGTCATTGTTACATCCTTGCTTACGTAATTCACCACCTCAGCCATTCATTCAATATCAACTTCATCTCCTCTAGTTATGTTGTCTCTTTGTTGGATTGGATTCGCTGGGTTTACGAGTCTGAATCCCTCCAGTCACTTACTTCTGAAGTTAGGGCACTGTGTCCTCTTGGAGAAAAACAGACAACTGGGTGGCATGACACTACCACAGATGTACAGCACACGTTTATAGCTGGACCCTCAGCAAATCTCCAGCTCTTCTCTCATTAGCTCTTTTCCATTTTTTTCAGCAGCTATCTAAAACCTTCACTGTATTCCTGTTTTTGTCCTTTTTCTCAGATGATCATGGCTCCTACATTATAGAAATGTAAAGTCCATGTGTTGAACTCATTCATTCATTCAGCTATTCTCACATTGCCCGAGCATGCATGTCCCTATTTTTTCCTTCCATCTCTCTTCAATACTATTCATTCCATGCGTACTTACTGGGTATGCACTAAATGCTAGGTACTCTTAGAGATGTTTAGAATTCATCAGTGAGCAAAGCCAGTACAGATTCCTTGTGTCTCTTCTTGCCAAAGCATGCGGTGTGGCTGAGTCCCCACCCTCAGGGCTCTTGATCCTCTACCGATTTTCACTTGGTGTTTCATCATCTCCATCCCCCCTGCTATAAACATGCTCAAGTTTTTTCCTTTTAAAATCCTCTCTCTCAAAACCCTAGAAGAAAACCTAGGCAAAACCATTCAGGACATAGGCATAAGCAAAGACTTCATGGCTAAAACACCAAAAGCAATGACAACAAAAGCCAAAATAGACAAATGGGATCTAATTAAATTTAAGAGCTTCTGCACAGCAAAAGAAACCATCATTAGAGTGAACTGGCAACCAACAGGATGGGAAAAAATTTTTGCAGTCTACCCTTCTGACAAAGGGCTAATATCCAGAATCTACAAAGAACTTAAATTCATAAGAAAAAAACAACCCTATCAAAAAGTGGGCAAAGAGTATGAACAGACACATCCCAAGACATTTATGCAGCCAACAAACATGTGAAAAAAAGCTCATCATCACTGGTCATTAGATAAATGCAAATCAAAACCACATTGAGATACCATCTCACACCAGTTAAAATGGCAATCATTAAAAAGTCAGGAGACAACAGATGCTAGAGAGGATGTGGAGAAATAGGAACATTTTTACACTGTTGGTGGGAATGTGAATTAATTCAACCATTGTGGAAGACTGTGGTGATTCCTCAAGGATCTAGAACTAGAAATACCATTTGACCCTGCAATCCCGTTACTGGGTATATACCCAAAGGATTATAAATCTTTCTATTATAAAGATATATGTACACATATGTTCATCGCAGCACTGTTCACAATAGCAGAGACTTGGAACCAACCCAAATGCCCATCAGTGATAGATTGGGCAAAGAAAATGTGGCATATATACACCATGGAATACTATGCAGGTATAAAAAAGGATGAGTTCATGTCCTTTGCAGGGACATGGATGAAGCTGGAGACCATCATTCTCAGCAAACTGACACAAAACAGAAAACCTAACACTGCATGTTCTCACTTATAAGTGGGTGTTGAACAATGAGAACATATGGACACAAGGAGGGGAACATCACACACCTGGGCCGGTCAGGGGGTGGAAGGGCTAGAGAAGGGACAGCAGGGGGTAGGGGCATTGGGGAGGGCTAACATTAGGAGAAATACCTGATGTAGATTATAGGGAGATAGATACCTAAAACATTACGGCACGTGTATACCTATGTAACCTGCACGATCTGCACATGTACCCCAGAACTTAAAGTATACAAAAAAATCCTTTTTAGATACTGGGCTTTATAACCATGCACCCAGAGTTGCTTGAACAATTAGGCCTCATGTATTGTCACCATTTCTTAATTTCCATTTCCTTCTCAGTCTAATGCAATGTAGTTTCTGCCTCCACTATTCAAGTGAATATGTACTCGTTAAGAGGGATTTTTAAATATTCAAATCTAGTGGGTACATTTCAGTCTTTTATTGGTTGGTCCCTTTGCAACATTTAAAAATTTACAGGTGTGAACGGTGGCTCACGCTTGTAATCCCAGCACTTTGGGAGGTCAAGGTGGGAGGACCCTTTGATCCCAGGAGCTCAAGACTAGTCTGGGAAACATGGTGAAACCCTGTCTCTACAAAAAATTAGCCAGGCTTACTGGTGTGCGCCTGTTAGTCCTAGCTATTTGGGAGACTGAGGCGGGAGAATCACCTGAACCTGGGAGTTCAAGGCTGCAGTGAGCTGTGATTACACCACTGCACTCCAGACCAAGTAACAAAGCAAGACCCTGTCTCAAAAACAAAACAAAACAAAACAAAACAAAACAAAACTCTCTACTACCTTGAATTTTGCCACACCATTCATTTTCCTATCTGTCTACGTGTTCTTTCCCTAACTTATTTTTTTCCCCTAAAGGCTGATATCAGTATATTTCCAAATTTGGCCTTGTCATTTTCTTCCTGTTATATATGCCTATTAATGATTACTACCAAGCATATAATTTCAGACCAAACTGCTGTCAGCACTAAATTATATTTCCGAGGGATACTTGGACATTCCCACTTCGTGCTGTATAAATAGTTCAATTTCAGCATCTCAAAGAAAACTATTTTTTATGGGACTTGCATTTCTATGTTCTATAACATCTATATATGTTTCACCCAAGCTAAAACTATGTGAATCAAAAATTCACTTAAGGCTGGGCACCGTAGCTCACGCCTGTAATCCCAGCACTTTCGGAGGCCAAGGTGGGCGGATCACAAGGTTAGGAGATTGAGACCATCATGGCCAACATGGTGAAGCTCTGTCTTTACTAAAAATTAGCTGCGTGTGGTGGTGCGTGCATGTAGTCTCAGCTACTCAGGAGGCTGAGACAGGAGAATCACTTGAACCCAGAGGGCAGAGGCTGCAGTGAGCTGAGATCACGCCACTGCACTCCAGCCTGGGTGACAGAGTGAGACTCTGTCTCAAACAAAACAAAACAAAACAAAAACAAGAACAATTCAGTTAGTCGTGATTGCTCTCCATCACCCACCTTCTAATCTAAATGTCAAAAATATTGCACATCCTTTCAATTCTACCTCCTAAGATCTCTGAAATCCTTGAGACCTTGTCAGCATCTTGATTACTTCACTCAGGATCTCATCTTTTCTCACCTCTCTGATTAGAGTAATTCCCTACATGATCCCATGTCATTAGTCTTTCCCCTTCCAATCCATCTTGCACAGTGCATAGGAGAGAGATTTCTCAGCCTCAACTCGGCTTATGTCATTCTCTTGCTTAATATTTTTTAATGCCTGCATAAGTTCACTGTCTTTAGCATAGCATGCAGATTCTTTATGATCAGATAGTAGTGACAGTGAGAAATCTCAGTCTTAAAAATAAGGTATTCATGTAATGTTTTCTATATATTTTTGATACATATCTTTGATAATATCAAATGTTCTGAGTTTTAAAAAAAATCATAAATAGGTGCTGAATATTTCTACAACTATTGAAATAATCCTGATTTCTCCTTAAGTTCATTAGTGTCTTTTGAGAATTACACATTCTATTTTAATCCTGCTGGTGATTGTTCCTAACTTTTTTTGTTGAAATGGAGTCTTGCTCTGTTGTTCAGGCTAAAGTACAGTGGTGTGATCTCGGCTCACTGCAACCTCCACCTCCTGGGTTCAAGTGATTCTCGTGCCTCAGCCTCTCAAGTAGTGGAATTATGGGCATGCACCACCATGCTCAGCTAACTTTTGTATTTTTAGTAGAAACAGGGTTTCACTATGTTGGCCAGGCTGGTCTTGAACTTCTGACCTCAAGTGATCTACGTGCCTTAGCCTCCCAAAGTGCTGGGATTACAGGGGTGAGCCACCATGCCTGGCCAATTGTCCCTAGCTTTTTAAAAATTTTTTTATTTTTTTTTTATTGCATTTTAGGTATTGGGGTAGATGTGAAGAACATGCAAGATTGTTGCATAGGTACACGCATGGCAGTGTGATTTGCTGCCTTCCTCCCCTTCACCTATATCTGGCATTTCTCCGCATGCTATCTCTCCCCACCTCCCCCCCCCGTCCCTCCCCCATTTCCCCCCAACAGACCCCAGTGTGGAGTGCACCCCTCCCTGTGTCCATGTGTTCTCATTGTTCAACACCCGCCTATGAGTAAGAACATGCAGTGTTTGATTTTCTGCCCTTGTGTCAGTTTGCTGAGAATGATGGTTTCCAGGTTCATCCATGTCCCTAGCTTTTTAACATGCATAGGTTTATCAGAACTTCTGTCCACTCACCTATTCTCACTTCCATCTGCTTCCTCCTTCCTACCATACCTAGCATCATATTGGTGTCTACATTTTTACATTAGAATAGTCTTAAATGTTTTTGTGTTTTTATGGTTGTGGCTCTGTATACAAGATTAAAATTATCATATTGTCTACCTTAATTTCCACATATTATTTAATAACATCTTACATTTCTTTCTTTTCTCACTGGATGATTTCCTTCTAGGGGATTTTGAAAGATAGTATTCTTGTGGTAAAAACTTTTGAGAACTTGTATACTTGAGAATATTTTTATTTCATTCTGATATTAAATAACTTAGATGAATCTAAAAATGAGGCTCAGAGTACTTACAGTACTTTGTATTAATTCACTGTCTTCTTGAATCTAATGTTGATGCCTTGAGAAAGAAGATGCTATTAATTTGTTTCTTGTTCCTTTAGAGATATGTTATTTATAGATGGAAGTTTTTAGAAGGTTTTTTGTTGTTATTGGCTTTGATGTTCTTAAATGTCACATGAAGAAATGTGATTAGGTGTGTTTTTTCTTTAGAAATCATATTTGGGAGACTGTGAACCCTTTCATTCTGTGCTCTTTAATCTTTAATAATGGGAAATTTTTCAGCTATTATTTTTTCAAAGATCTTATTTTCTTCTCCTTCAGGGACTTCTAATATTGTGTTGATGCTTCTACCTATGTTTTCTTCATCACCTTGCTTTTTCTTGTTTGTTTGAATTTTCAATTTCTTTAACTGGATTTTTATGATCACTATTTTGGGCCAGGTGCGATGGCTCATGCCTATAATCCCAGCACTTTGGGAGGCCGAGGCAGGTGGATCACCTAAGGTCAGGAGTTCAAGACCAACGTGGTCAACATGGCAAAACCCCATCTCTACTAAAAATACAAAAAACTTAGCCAGATGTGGCGGGCATCTGTAATCTCAGCTACTTAGGAGGCTGAGGCAGGAGAATTGCTTGAACCTGGGAGGTGGAGGTTGCAGTGAGCCGAGATCACACCATTGCACTCCAGCCTGGGCAACATAGTGAGACTATGTCTTAAAAAAAATTCACTATTTTGTTTTTTAGTCACATGTATTCTACTATGTAACCTATCTGTTAAAGCACAGGGTAAATGTTAAGAATAACGCTTTATGAATTCCTTCAGTTTCTTTATCTGTAAAATGGAGATAATAATACCAACCTTATAGAATTGGTTTTTTGAGAATTAAAGATCTGATTCATGTAAACTGTTTAGAACAATGCCAAGTCTACAGTTAAGAGAGGACTGCTATTATTTTTCTCAATACTTATGTTTTTCATAATCTAGCATTTCTCATTGGTTATTCTTTGTAACTGCTTGCCCTTGCTTCATGTTTTAAATAAAAATCCATTTTGTTTTTGTGATGTCTATTACATTTATTTGACATTCTTATTATTTCCTATCCATAATTCTGCTATCTCTCTTACAGTTGGTTCAGTTTGTTGCTTTTATTTTTTAGTGACTGCATTCTCCAAATGTCTAGCTATTTTTCTTTTGAATGTATGAATATACATTTCCTGTGGGAGCTGTAACCTTCCTATGTGTCACTGTTTAGAGGTTGTGGGGAAGGGGATGGACAGAGGGAAGCTAAAGCCTGATCTTAGCTAGGGTTTAGGGAAGGCAGGTAAGGACCTTAGGGCAGAGAAGTTCTGCCTTCACCATCTAGGCTTGAGCCCAGCCCTTTTCCTACCCCAGCCAGGCAGCCCTGCACCTTAGAGAGCCCCTCTCATCTCCACTTCCAGCCTTGCTCTTTTCCAAGTTCTGCCTGCCTTCATTGTAACTCTTCTGTCCTGCAGAGTGGGTATGGGAGGACCTGAAAAGGTCGGGGAGGTGGGAAGATTTTCAGTGACCAGCTGGTCTGCCTGCCTGGTGTTATCTTGTCCCAACTGTCTCTGCACTTATGTGCCAGCCTGCTGTTATTGGTCCTATGGCTGTCACTCAGCTGATGCTGCTGTTTTCCCACCTTGCTATGCTGGCCAGGAAAGCCATGCTCTCTGAAAACAAAGTAGATACACAACTCAAAAGCCCTTCCCCAAATCATCCTGTGTGTGGATCCATGTACTCTCATGTTCTCTGCTGATGTTTACCCTCACATATTCTGTCTCCCCAGGGATTTCTCTCAGGCTTTATGTCGATTTCTTTGATGCATCACCTTCTCCCTCTCAATTTCACAGTACTGGGTTGGGAGAAGGATCCAGTTGTCCTTGTCAGTTCTCCATTTTCTCATAGCTAAAAGTTTTTATTTTATCTTTTATGTAATTATATATAAATATTAATATCCTCATCCATTAAGCTGGTTTTTCAAACTGAAAACTATTTCATATTTTTAGGAAGCGACTCAGTTGTATGTATGTAAGGCCAGTTCGTTTTAATCTCATATTAAGTCACTGAAGCAAAGACCTTTATACAAAAGAAGATTTTGAATTATAAGGCAACCCACATTATTGAACTTCGTTTTATGTTTATTTGAAGTTTTTGTTTGTAAAAATATAGAAACAGGGTTTCACTATGTCACCCAATCTGATCTTGACCTCCTGGGCTTAAGTGATCCTCCTGCCTCAGCCTCCCAAAGTGCTAGGATTACAGGCATGAGCCACTTGGCCTGGCCAGTTAAACTTTAACATTATAAGAAGGCTCTTCTGTAATGTCGAAGTATTCATATTGTGTCAACAAGTTATTAATAACTTCAGATTTCCTTGTTATCCTTCTATTTGTATTATATGATGAGACTCATTGTACTAAATTGTCAGTCCTCTTAAAGCCAGTTGGTATTTACCCAAGACATTCTATGAGGATTTTATTCCATATGTGTAGTTGAGAACTGTGATAGAGTATAAAATAGATATATAATATAAATCAAATTATGTTTATCATAAAATAGATCTTATCAGATGAATGAGAATTTCTAGAAGAAAGCCTTTGAAATTGTCTTTTGTACTTATGCTTGTTCTAATGTTTCTTATTTCTGTATTCATTGAAGATGAACAGTAATCAAAAGGGCTTACTTCCCGAGCCAAATCCGGTACAAATTATGAAAAGTTTAAACAACCCTGCTATGTTGCAAGTTCTTCTACAACCCCAGTTATGTGGACGAGCTGTTAAACCAGGTATGGACCATGTATGTACACTGATTAAAGAATGTTAGCATGAAGTTAATTTTTTCACATGTGAAACATTTAAAAAATTGATTTGTGAAAAATATATTAAAATTAGCATAAAATATTTAATTTTTCTAGGACCTGTTAATGAATTTTAATCAATAATCTGAGATGATATATTTTGACGATTTTTGATATATACAACCTGCTTATTTTTTTTTTTAAATTAAATATCAAACCTTCCATTTAGCTCTTAGTTGACATGAATTTATATACACTACATTGTTGTAACTTATATCAACAAAGAATTAGTACTCTTCTATGTAATATTTTTAGCAGAATTACTTTGTTGAAGTGCCAAATGTTTGTTTCCTCTTTGCTCTTCCTCTTTTTGTTGTAAAATTGTTTCGCTTTGTAGCAAATGATGAAAACATTATTATTTTCTAAGTATTATGAAAATCTTTATAATGTCAGTATACATTAAGTACCTATCTATTTAGTATTCTTTCTCTAGTAAGAACTTACCTTCTGTGCATTCTGAAATGCACAACTTTTCATGTACAAAAATGTCTGTTTTCGCATTATGAGGAAATGAATGCCTATACAGTAGTTCCCCTCCCATCTCTGTTCTTGTGTGCCACAATTTACTTACTTGCGTTCTGAAAATATTATGTGGAAGATTTCAAAAATAAACAACTCATAAATTTTAAACTGCATGCTACCCTGAGTAGTGTGATGAAATATTTTGCCATTCTGCTCCTCCCGCCTTGGCTATGAATTATGCCTCTGTCCAGTATACCTACTCTGTGTACATTACCCACCCATTAATCACTTAGTAGCTGTCTTGGTTATTACATCACCTGTCATGGTATTGTGCTCAAGTAGCCCTTATTTTCCTTAATAATGACTCCAAAGCACAAGAGTAGTGGTGCTGGCAGTTTGGATATGCCAAAGAGAAGCTACAAAGTGCTTCCTTTGAGTGACAGGGTTAAAACGTTTCCAACTTAATAAGGAAAAACAAAATGTGTGCTGAAGTTGCTGAGATCTACAGTAAGAATGAATCTTCTATCCATGAAATTGTGAAGAAGGAAAAATAAATTTGAACATAGTATATATAAGATTTGTCACTATTTCAGGCGTCCACTGAGGGTCTTGGAGCATATCCCTTACTGATAAGAAGGAACTACTATATTCAACATTTAAGTTCAGAGTAAATATGTGTAGAGACAATATATTAAATATATTCATTATATTTCAGTCCCAGCTGGTCTAACACCAGCTCACCTACTGCAATTCAATTCTAGCAATAACTACCTGGAGTTAGCACAGACCCTACACGTTAAGGGCTCAATCTTCCATATTACTGTCTGCACTTTAGACCTAGCCACAAGTTCAGGGAATTCTCCAGGTCATGTGTACCTCTGACCAACTAACTACAAATTTGGGAGTTCCCACAGTGCCCTCAGGTTCAATAATTCAATAGAATGACTCACAGAACTTACGCAAACACTATACTTGTGAGTACCATTTTATTATAAAGGACACAGGCAAAGGAAGAGACCTTTAGGGAAAGATCTTGGAGGGTCTGGAATACAGAGCTTCTGTGTCCTTTACCCATCAAATGAGGCCATGTCACCCTCCCAACAATGTTTTTCAACCAGGGACCTCTACTCTGGAGGTTAGAAGGTCAGAGTGATACCACATGGTGCAAAGCCTGTTTTTTCAACCAGGGATCTCTACTGAACTTTGGTGTCCAGAGTTTTTACTGGGGTTTCAGTATGTTGATGTGTTTGATGGGCCCCATGATTGAACTCAAATCTCTAGTTTGCTTCCATACCTTGGAGGTTAGAAGGTCAGACTGACAGCACATGGTGCAAAGCCTGACCTCTCCTTATAGAGTTGGTCTTTTGGCACAGCCAGCCCTCATCCTGAATCTATCTATGGGTCCACCATGAGTTACCTCAATAACATATCAAAGACACTTCTGTAAGTCAGGAAGCTCCAAGGATTTAGAGTCTCCCTCTCAGGAACCAGGGATAAAGGCCAGTTACATTCTTTATTATACAACAGTATTCATAATAAGCACTTCATATAAATTATTTGTGTGTAAGAAGCAGCTTTGGTAGTTTTCTGGCTCAGGCTATTGCGCAATCAGATATCTCTTTTACAATTTTAATGGTATAGAGATATTCTTTTTTTGTCTTGACAACGTGAAGGATTAGAAGCTCATTATTTCCCAAGGAAGTATTTTCCCTGGTTTGACAGTTTTAATTACTAGAAAGTTTTTATATTACTAATGTAAGTAATTTTTAGCTACTTATTCTGGTTCTGCCTTTGAAGAAATACAGGATAAATGTAATCCTTTTTGCATAAGAAAAGCCTCCTAATATTTGAAGACAACTACCATAAAATGTCAGTCATTTTTTATTTTCTCTGTCTTCTTTTCTCCAGACCAGTTTTTTTTTTTATACAATACAACCTTATCGGTAAAATAAATTTTGAGCAGAGCCCCAATATACACCATATATGTAAAAGATGTCAATTAAATAGATGAACCATTGTCAAACCATATATTTAGAAATGATCAAACCTAATGTTTTCCTTTTTAAAGATGAAAGTAAACATAAATAAAGATGGTGTTTTTTTCTGCATCTCTCTTTTTATACATCTTATATCTCTTTGCAGATTACAGCTCTATATTTGACTTTCCATAACATGTCACAGGATATGTGTTTTAAATCCCCCAAAAGTTGTTCTCTCATGGATATAGTCTAGATCTTCCTGGTTATCCCAAAGTATGATGTGCACAGACACAAACATAATCTGTAGATTGGTTTTGGTTAGCACAGAATGCACTGGGATTTCTTTCCTATTATCATTATATTTCTATTAACACAGTCTCTGTATATTGGTTTTGGTTGGCACAGAATGCACTGGGATTTCTTTTCTATTATCATTATATTTCTATTAACACAGTCCAAGATTGTATTAGTGTCTAAAGAAGTATACCACATTCTCAGGTCTTTTAGAAAGTATTGTCTGCCTCTTTGGACCCTGGGCTATCTTTACTAATTCTTCTCAAGTATTATTTTTGTCTCTTCTTTTCATCTAAGACTAAATATTCTCCACTGTGCTGTTCTATTCAGATTAATGCATGGCCATATGGCAGTAGGCTTCTTTATGCTTAGTGCTTTCTCAATTTTAAGTAAGATGTTTGAATATTACACTGATGCAGAAGGTATTTCACCAAACATAGCTTTTTCTTGCGTGGAGTGGAAAGGGAAGAGGAATAAATCACTGCTTCACTTGAGCACATCCATAGCTGGAAAATATGTGGAAAGCTTTCTGATGTTGAGGAAAAAAAAGACAGCTTATTGTTAATAAATTCCATTTATTTTTCTTTTACTCTGTCCTTTACTGTATCTTAACTGTAGCCTTGCTGTATCCTGAACTCCTCACAGAGGCCTTCTCTGAGCAAACTAAATTAATGATAAAGAACAGTAATTCCTGGCCAGGCACAGTAGCTTACACGTGTAATCCCAGCACTTTGGGACAGTGAGGTGGGCAGATTACCTGAGATCAGGAGTTCAAGACCAGCCTGGCCAATGTGGTGAAACCCCATCTCTACTAAAAATACAAAAATTAGCCAGGCATGGTGGCATGCACCTGTAGTCCGAGCTACTCAGAAGGCTAAGGCAGGAGAATGGCTTGAACCCCAGAGGCAGAGGTTGCAGTGAGCCAATATTATGCCACTGCACTCCAGCCTGGGCAACAGTGAGACTCCATCTCAAAAAAAAAAAAAAAAAAAAAAAAATTCCTTGCCCTGCATCTTTATCATTGTATCATTTTAAAAACAACTGACATATATTATATATATACTTGGTTATTGTCTTTTTGTCCCACTAAAATGGAAGCTCAACTGCTATTAGATTAATTTCCCTCCCAGGTCCAATTTTGATTATGTTATTTTGACCAAGCTGATCTTTTATCTTCAATATAGACCTTTTAACTACCTTCAAAAATACAATAAATATAATTATTCTAGACTTCTTTCTTTGTGTTACTAATTTAACTATTATGTAATCACTTGATAGCATAAACTTTATTTTTGAACAGCTTTATTGAGGTGTAGTTGATGTATATTAAGCTGTAGATATTTGAAGTGTAGGAATTGATATGTTTTGATGTTATATATATACCCATGAAATCATCAGCACAATCAGATAATAAACATATAAATTACCCCCCAAAGCTTCTTTTCGTCCGTTTGTAATCCATCCCCTATCCTGTCCCCAGGAAACCAATGATCTGCTTTCTGTGTCACTACAGTTTGTATTTTCTAGAAATTGGTATAAAAGGAATCACACAGTTTGTACTGTTTGACTTCATTCCCTTAGCTTACTGTTTTGGGATTGATCCATATTGTTACATGGATTAGTAGTAGTTTTCCTTTTTATCACCAAGTAATATTTCATTCTATAATTTGTTGCTTTCATTGATTTGTTGATGGACATCTGAGTTATTTCCAGTTTGAGGCCATTAGAAATAACATCTCTATAGACATTTGTGTACTAGTCTTTATGCTTTGATTTCTTATGCTTTTATTCCTATGCTTTTTTATTCTCTTTGATAAATAACTATCTGTGGAATGGCTGGGTCATATGTTTAAGTGGTAAGAAACTGCCCAGCTGTTTTCCAATGTGGTTGAGCCATTTTACATACCAACAGTTTCTAGGGCTCCAGTTTGCTCAGTATCCCTGCCACTACTTGATCTATTGGTCTTTTTAATTTTAGCCTTTCTATTGGGTGTACAGTGCTTTCTTACTGTGGTGGTAATTTGAATATTTCTTTTGACTAATGATTTTGAATGTATTTTAAAAAATCTTTATTGATATGAAAAGATGTTTAATGTTTACTATTAACTTTTTCAAAGAAGTTAAAAATCTCATTAAAACTGGTTTAAAATCCACTCTTATCCCATGCTTGTATTATAGAGAATATATGTCTTTTTTTCTTAAGTTGAGAAATTTCTGGAAAAACACTTATGAAAATGCTATTTGTTTTCTGTGGATAGAGTAAAATCAGATAAGTGAAATAAACTATTTGTGTTTTCTATATTTTCTATGGTGTCTGTTCCTGAATAGATGTTTCAAGGCTTTCATTATGTTCTTAGATGGAAGTAAAAGAAAACTCTTTCTTAGACAACTTAAAATATATCCCAATTCCAATTTCCAGGTCTGTCTTAAGTGCAGTTGTATGAAATACTGCTCAGTGATGCCAAATTTCTTGTTAATGAATAATTCCAGTTTCGTTTTTCACCTCCCTTCATTCCATTTGAGAAGGGGAGTGGAAAGGAGTATTGTATCAGACCCCCACATTTTAGACATATGGTCTTATAGAACTTCTTAGGGATCTACTTTAATAAAAATATAATTTGCTAGTTTCATCAGATGATTTCACATAGTTAATGAGCATTCTCTCCTATGCTATACCTTCTCTGTTCTACTAATATAGCTATGGTCAATTTTTCTATCATCTAGAAGAATTGAATCTGTGGATAACTCCTAGTATTTTTCTAGAAGTAAAAATTTAACTGTTGTAGAAAATTCAAATATATATGATTCCTTTATATAAGCTATAAACACATATGATGAATCCATTGATTCATAAGACCTGTTTTCATTAATGTTAATGCCATCTTGATCATAACATTTAATTAAAATCTGCCATATGTTAGTTAAGCAAGCTGGCTACTGTGCTCAATAAATATATATACCTTTAGAAACATTAAGTCACATGCTATCACCAAACCACATAAGTAGTATTCTTTGAAAATTAAACTCATTGCTTTTGTTCTAAGATCTATTGTTCAAAAAAAAATCCAGAAAACACACACACACACACACACACAATTTTATGATTTAAAAATCCCAATCTTTACTTTGTTTTCTAGAAGAGCCACATGTGACCAGTGCCAATTTAAGAATTATTGGTTTTTTATCATTATTATTATACTTTAAGTTCTGGGGTACATGTGCAGAACATGCAGGTTTGTTACATAGGTATACATGTGCCATGGTGGTTTGCTGCATCCATTACCCTGTCATCTACATTAAGTATTTATCCTAATGCTATTCCTCCCCTAGCCCCCAGCCCCCTGCTATCCCTTCTTTAGCCCTCACCCCCTGACAGGCCCTCGTGTATGATGTTCCCCTTCCTGTGTTCATGTGTTCTCATTGTTCAACACCCACTTATGTGTGAGAACATGAGTGTTTGTTTTTCCGTTCTTATGTCACTTTGCTGAGAATGATGGCTTCCAGCTTCATCCATGTCCCTGCAAAGGACGTGAACTCATCCTTTTTTATGGCTGCATACTCCTCCATGGTGTATATGTGCCACATTATCCAGCCTATTGGTGAGCTTTTGGGTTGGTTCCAAGTCTTTGCTATTGTGAACAGTGCCTCAGGGAACATATGTGTGCATGTGTCTTTATCATAGAACGATTTATAATCCTTTGGGTATATACCCTGTAATGGGATTGCTGGGTCAAATGTTATTTCTAGTTCTAGATCCTTGAGGAATCGCCACACTGTCTTCTACAATGGTCGAACTAATTTACATTGAACTAATTTATACTCCCACCAACAGTGTAAGTGTTCCTATTTCTCCACATATTCTCCAGCATCTGTTGTCTTCTGTTTAATGATTGCCATTCTAACTGGCGTGAGATGGTATCTCAATGTGGTTTTGATTTGCATTTCTCTAATGACTAGTGATGATGAGCTTTTTTTCATATATTTGTTGGCTGCATTAATGTCTTCTTTTGAGAAGTGTCTGTTCATATTCTTTGCCCACTTTTTGATTTTTTTTTCTTGTAAATTTGTTTAAGTTGTTTGTAGATTCTGGATATTAGCCCTTTGTCAGATGGGTAGATTGCAAATATTTTTTCCCATTCTGTTGGTTGCCAGTTCACTCTAATGATAGTTTCTTTTGCTGTCCAGAAGCTCTTTAGTTTAATTAGACCCCATTTGTCTATTTTGGCTTTGGTCGCCATTGCTTTTGGTGTTGTAGTCATGAAGTCCTTGCCCATGCCTGTGTCCTCAATGGTATTGCCTAGGTTTTCTTCTAGATTTTTTTTGGTGTTAGGTCTTATGTTTAAATCTTTAATCCATCTTGAGTTAACTTTTATATAAGGTATAAGGAAGGGATTTAGTTTCAGCTTTCTGCCTATGACTAGCCAGTGTTTCCAACACCATTTATTAAATATGGAATTCTTTCCCCATTGCTTGTTTTTGTCAGGTTTGTCAAAGATCAGATAGTTGTAGGTGTGTGGCATTGCTTCTGAGGCCTCTGTTCTGTTCCATGGGTCTTTATCTCTGTTTTGGTACCAGTACCATACTGTTTTGATTACTGTAGCCTTGTAGTATAGTTTAAAGTCAGGTAGCATGATGCATGATGCCTCCAGCTTTTTTTTTTTTTTTTTTGCTCCTTAGGATTTTTTTGGCTATGCGGGCTCTTTTTTGGGTCCAAATGAAATTTAAGGTTTTTTTCCACCCCAGTTCTGTGAAGAAAGTCAATAGTAGCTTGATCAATATAGCATTGAATCTATACATTACTTTGGGCAGTGTGGCCATTTTCACGATATTGATTCTTCCTAACCATGAGCATGGAATGTTTTTCCATCTGTTTATGTCCTCTCTTTTTTCCTTGAGTAGTGGTAGTTCTCCTTGAAGAAGTCCTTCACATCCCTTGTTAGTTGTATTCCCAGGTATTTTATTCTCTTTGTAGCAATTGTGAGTGGGAGTTCACTCATGATTTGGCTCTCTATTTGTCTGTTATTGGTGTATAGGAATGCTTGTGATTTTTGCACATTGATTTTGTATCCTGAGACTTTGCTGAAGTTGCTTAACGGCTGAAGGAGATTTTGGGCTGAGATGATGGGGTCTTCTAACTATACAGTCATGTGGTCTGCTAACAGAGACAATTTGACTTCTTCTTTTCCTAATTGAATACGCTTCATTTTTTGTTCTTGCCTGATTGCCCTGGCCAGAACTTCCAGTACTATGTTGAATAGGAGTGATGAGAGACAGCATCCTTGTCCTGTGTCAGTTTTCAAAGGGCATGTTCCAGTTTTTGCCAGTTCAGTATGATATTTGCTGTGGGTTTATCATAAACATCTCTTAGTATTTTGAGGTATGTTCCATCAATACCTAGTTTTTTGAGAGTTTTTAGCATAAAGTCCTGTTGAATTTTGTTGACCACCTTCTCTGCATCTGTTAAGATAATCATGTGGTCTTTGTCTTTGGTTCTGTTTATGTGAGGGATTATGTTTATTGATTTGCTTATGTTGAACCAGTGTGGCATCCCAGGGATGAAGCCAACTTGATTGTGATGGATAAGCTTTTGATGTGCTGTTGGTTTCAGTTTGTCAGTATTTTATTGAGGATTTTTGAATCAATGTTCATCAGGAATATTGGCCTGAAATTTTCTTTTTTAGTTGTATCTCTGCCAGGTTTTGGTATCAGGATGATTTTGATCTCATAGAATGAGTTAGGGAGGATTCCCTCATTTTCTATTGTTGGGAGTATTTTCAGAAGGAATGGTACCAGCTCCTCTTTGTATGTCTGTTTCAGAATTTGGCTGTGAACCATCTGGTCCTGGACTTTCTTTGGTTGGTAGACTATTAATTGCTGCCTCAATTGTTATGGGTCTATTCAGGGATTTGACTTCTTCCTGATTTAGTCGTGGGAGGCTGTAAGTGTCCAGAAATTTATCCATTTCTTCTAGATTTTCTGGTTTATTTGCGTAGAGTTGTTTATAGTATTCTCTGATGGTAGTTTGTACTTCTGTGAGATTAGTGGTGATATCCCGTTTATCATTTTTTATTGCATCTATTTGATTCTTCTCTCTTTTCTTCTTTATTAGTCTGGCTAGCAGTCTATCTATTTTGTTGATTCTTCTCAAAAAACCAGCTCCTGGATTCATTGATTTTTTTTTGAAGGATTTTTTGTGTCTCCTTCAGTTCCTGCTCTGATCTTAGTTATTTCTTGTCTTCTGCCAGCTTTTGAGTTTGTTTGATTTTGCTCCTCTAGTTCTTTTAATTGTGACATTAGGATGTTGATTTTAGATCTTTCCTAATTTCTCTTGTGGGCATTTAGTGCTATAAATTTCCCTCTACACACTACTTTAGATGTGTCCCAGAGATTCTGATACATTGTATCTTCATTCTCATTGGTTTTGAAGAACATCTTTATTTCTGCCTTCATTTTGTTATTTATTCAGTAGTCATTCAGGAGCAGATTGTTCAGTTTCCATGTAGTTGGGCAGTTTTGAGTGAGTTTCTTAATTCTGAGTTCTAATTTGGTTGCACTGTGGTCTGAGAGACTGTTCGTTATGATATCCATTCGTTTGCATTTGCTGAGGAGTGTTTTACTTCCAGTTATGGGGTCAGTTTTAGAGTGAGTGCGATGTGGTGCTGAGAAGAATATACATTCTGTTGATTTGGGATGGATAGTTCTATAGATGTGTATTAGGTCTGCTTGGTCCAGATCTGAGTTCTGAGTCCTGGATATCCAGATGCCTCAGTTGGAAATGTGGCGATCACCCACCTCTGCATTGCTCTTGCTGGGAGCTGCGCACCAGAGCTGTTCCTATTCAGCCATCTTTCCAGCCATCCCTTTGAGCATCTTTTATTGTGCTTATTTGTCATCTTTTATCTTCTTTGGTGATAAGACTTTTCAGATATTTTGTATGTGTTAAAACTGAGTTGTTTGTCTTATTAAGTTGTAAGAGTTCTTTCTTTATTCCAGATACAAGTACTTTGCTGAATATATGGTTTGCAAATATTTTTTATAGTGTCTTTTAAAGAACAAAATTTTTTATTTTGACAAAATCCAATTTGTTTTTTTCTTTATAATTTGTACTTCCTGTGTTGTATTTGAGAAATCTTTGCCAAATTCAGGTTTTCTAAGATTTTCCAGGAGAAAGTTTTGTAATTTTATCCCTATATTTATATCTGTGATCTATTTTGAGTTAAGTTTTGTTTATGGTGTGAGATAAGAGTCCAGGTGTTATTTTTACGTATGGTATACATGAGTCTGTAACTAAACTCTGTTCATCGATCTAAATGTCTATCTTTGTAACAGTATTGTCTTTATATCAATACTGTCTCTATACCAAAATATCTGTGTAATAAATCCTGAAATCAGTTAGGGTAAATCCTTCAACTTTATTCTTCTGTTTCAAAGTTGTTTTGGCTGTTCCAGGTTCTTTGTATTGGCTTATAAATTCTAGAATCAGAGTGCCAATTTCTATGAAAAATGTCTGCTGGGATTTTGATTGAGATTGTGTCGATTTATATGCTAATTTAGGTAGAATTGACAACAATTCTGAGGCTTCTGATCCCTAAGTGTGGTATATCCTTAAGTATATCTTTTCAGTTGTTTTCAGGTCATCTTTAATTTCTCCCAGTAATGTTTTATAGTTTTCAGAATACAAATCTTATACATCTTTGGTCACATTTATTCGCAGTATTTCATATTTTTTGATGTTATTTTAAATGGTACCGTTCTCTTAGTTTCAATACCCTATTGCTTGTTGTTAGCATATAGTAGTATAATTGATTAAATATATATTTATCTTATATCCTGCAGTCTTGCTAAACTCACTTATTTTTCTAGTAGGTTTTTGTCAGAATTTTCTATGTAGATGATTATGTTATCTACAAATAAACACAATTTTTCTTCTTCCTTTCCAACATGTATTGCTTTTACTTTTTTCCTTGCTTTTTTGCATTAGATAGAAATTCCAATGTAATTGTGCATGGAACTGGTGAGAGCAGACATCCTTGTCTCGTTTCTGATCTGATAGAGAAAGCATTCATTCTTTGATTATTAAGTATTATCTTAGCTAGAAATTTTTTTCACAGATTTCTTTTATTAAGCTGGGCGATTTACCATCTGTTTCTGATTGCCAAGTTTTAGCATGATGATAGCTGGAATTTGTTGAATGCTTTTCTCCATTTATTGAGATGATCATATGTTTTTTTGATCTGTTAACATAATACATTACATTGATGATTTTTGAATGTTATACCAACCCTTTATTCCTAGGGTAAACCTCACTTAGTCATGGTATATTATAATCTTTTTTATATATTGTTGAATTTGATTTGATAAAATTTAGTTTGAAATTTTTGCATCTATGTTTATGAGGTATATTGGTCTGTAGTTTTCTTCTCTTGTAATATATTTTCTGGCTTTGTTGTGCTACCTTCATAATGATTTGGAAAATATTCCCTCTCTTCAGTCATCAGGACAGTTTGTGTTCAGTACTATTATTTCTTCCTCATATGTCTGATAGAATTCACTAGGGAAATCAGCTGTGTTGAATTTTTTAAGGAAAATTTATAACTACAAATTTAATTTCTTTAGTATATGAGTTATTTCAGGATGTCATTCTTAAGTGATCTTTGGTAGTTTGTATCTTTCAAGGAAATTGTCTATTTTGTGTAAGTTATCAAATTTATTGGCATACCATTATTAATAGTATTCTCTTATTCTTTCATCTCTGCAGGATCTATAGTGATGGGCTCTCTCACATTCCTGATACTTTTGTCTTCTCTCCTTTTTTCCTGATAAGTCTGGCAAAAGGTTTATTGGTATTATTGAGTTTTCCAAAGAGCTAGCTTTTGGTTTCATTGAGTTTTTCTGATTGTTGTCTGTTTTTTTATTTCATTGCTTTCTACTTTAATTATTTCTTTCTGCTTACTTCGAGCATATTTTGTTCTTCCTTTTCTGGTTTCTTAAAATTAGATTATTCACCTGGGACCTTTCTTCTTTTAATGTGTTTAGTATTACAAATTTCCTTCTAAGCACTGTTTCTCACAAATTTCGATTTGTTACATTGTTTTCATTCATTTCAAAATACTTTTTTGTTTTCATTTTGATTTATTTGGTCCATTGGTTATTTGTGTTACTTAAGTTACAAAGTTTGGAGATTTTCTAGATTTTTTTTTATTAATGATACCTTATTTAATTCACTTGTCAGAGAGGATACTTTGTACCGTATAAATTTATAAATTATAATTTAGACTTGTTTCATGGTTCAGAATATGGGCTATACTGGCAAATATTTCATGGACACTTGAAAATAATGTGTATTCTGTGCTTACTGGGTGTGGAGTGTTCTATACATGTCAGTTAGCTCAACATGGTTGATAGTGTTCATGTTTCTATATCCTTACTGATTTTGTCCACTTATTCAATCAGTTACTGAGGAGAGGGATGGGATATAATGGGAGTCCTAGCCATAAGCTAAGGGTAAGAGCAAGTAGGCGTGATGCTATGGACATTTTCAGACTTTTTATTTTTATTTTTGTTATAAACTGGGAGATAGTGTGTTCAGTTAAAGCTGTGAAACAAAATATATTTCAGTGTTTTACAATAAAATACAATGATGATCTGAAAAAGAGAAGAAGAGTTGTTGACATTTTTAATCATAATTTTGGGTTCTTCTACTTTTCCTTTTGTTTCTTCGTATTTTGCTTCATATATTTTGAAGCTTTGTTATTTGGTACACAAACATTTAAGACTGTTGCATCCTCTTGATTAATTGGCCTATATATTATTACAAAATGGTTATCTTTGTCCCTGGTAGTATCCTATGCTCTGGATTTTTTTTGATATTAAAGTAGCCACCAGCTTTTAAAAATTAATATTAGCATATCTATCTATATCTATATGTGTATATGTTTAATAAAATGTATTTTAAGTTGCCAAGTATGTTTGCATTTTCTATTATCTTGGAAAATCCTTTTCTGATATTTGCAGTGTTACTACTGGCTACTCCATCAATAATGTGTGACTTTAAAGTAATGTAGTTTTAAAAATGTTTTTATATCTGTTATTTGTGGTTTCCATAATAGTTTTTTGAGAGGAGAGACTTCTATTAATCTTTCATTAATTAATTCACATGTATTTTCCAGGAGATCATTAATTTAACAAGAAGGGATGTGTCTTAAAAACTCCATTTTTTGTACTTCAACTCCAGAATTTGAAAAAAATTACCTCCTCCACTCAAGTTATTTTAGTTAAAAAAGTTTTAATTGACATGTAATAATTATACATATTTATGAGGTACAGATTGATAGTCCAATACATGTACATAATCTGTAATAATCAAATGAAGGTAATTAGCATATTAACCACCTCAAACATTCATCATATTCTTGTGTTGGGAGCATTTAAAGTCCTCTCTTCTAGCTGTTTGAAATGATACAATAAATTTTTGTTAACTTAGTCACCCTGCAGTACTATAGAACATGAAAACTTAGTTCTCCTATCTAGCTGTAATTTTGCATCCCTTAACCAACCTCTCCCTATCATCCCCTTCTCTCTTCTTTCCCAGACTCTAATAGCCATGATTGTACCTTCAACATCTATGAACTCAACATTTTTAGCTCCTGTATATGAGGGAGAACATGCAGTATTTATTTTTATGTTCCTGACTTGTTTCACTTAATATAATGCCCTCCATTATATTAATAGCCATAAAAAATGATGAGTTCGTGTCCTTTGTAGGGACATGGATGAACCTGGAAACCATCATTCTCAGCAAACTGACACAAGAACCAAAAATCAAACGCCACATATTCTCACTCATAGGTGGGTGTTGAACAATGAGAACACATGGACACAGCGAGAGGAGCATCACACACTGGGGTCTGTCGGGGGATCTAGGGTAGGGACAGCGGGGAGTGGGGAGTTGGGGAGGAATAACATGGGGAGAAATGCCAGATATAGGTGATGGGGAGGAAGGCATCAAATCACACTGCCATGTGTGTAACTATGCAACAATCTTGCATGTTCTTCACATGTACCCCAAAACCTAAAATGCAATAATAAAAAAAAAGAAAAAAGTGAGGTGAGTGAGACTACTGAATAAAAATTCTTAACAACAAAAAAAATTTTAATACTATTCTTTGTCCACTTGAGCTGCTATAAGATAATACCAACCAAGGCTGGAGTGCAGTGGCATGATCTCAGCTCACCACAACCTTCATTTCCTGGGTTCAAGCAATCCTCCTGCCTCAGCCTCCCAAGTAGCTGGAATTGCAGGTGCATGCCACCACTCCTGGCTAATTTTGTACTTTTAGTAGTGATGGGTTTTTCCATGTTGGCCAGGCTAGTCTGGAACTCCTGACCTCAGGTGATCCACTCTTCTCTGCCTTTCATGATGCTAGGCTGACATTGACATTTCCATGGGCTGCCCTACTCACTTCTCTTTTCCTTACTAGGCCCTGGACCCAGGCTTTCTACAATCCAGGTCCAGCTAATCTTTCCAGCCCCATTCCCCACCTTCTCCCTTCTCCATGTCCACTGTCTTCCCTGCACCTGTGCAAAGCCCCACCAACTTGTCCCTGTCCTGGCAACAGAAGAAAAAAATAGTAAGATAATACCACCAGGCTAATTTTGTATTTTTAGAAGAGGCAGCGTCTGGGTGTGGTGGCACATGCCTGTAATCCCAGCTTCTCAGGAGGCTGAGGCAAGAGAATTGCTTGAACTCGGGAGGTGGAGGCTGTGGTGAGCCAAGATCACACCACTGCACTCCAGCCTGGGCAATAAGAATAAAACTCCCTCTCAAAAAACAAAACAAAACAAAAAACAAAGATAATATACCCTAATTTGTTCCTGAGTTGATTTATATGGAATTACGCTGTTCCTTTTACTGTCCTTATAAACAACAAAAAGTTATTTCCCAGAGTTTGGAGACTGGCAAGTTCAAAATCAAGGTCCGAACAGATTTGGTGCCTGAGTAGTACCAATTTCCTGGTTCACAGATAACTTCTCACTGTGTCCTCACATTATAGAAGAGGCAAGGTTGCTCTCTAGGAACCATTTTATAAGGGTACTATTTCCATTTTCAAGGGCTATGCCCACATGACCTAATTACTTCCCAAAAACCGCACTTCAAAATATCAAAACATTGGGAATTGGTTTTCCCCTAATTTTAGAAGAAAAGGAGTCATAAGGGTTTTGACTAAGGTGGTATCATTGATGTTATAGAGCAGACATGGCTAAGCCATTTGCAACTTTTGTTGATTTCTGACTTGCAAAGTGACTTTGTACACATCATCTCTTTGTATCCCCCCAATAAACCTTAGAGGCTAAGATTTTTTACTTCCTCATAAAAATGAAACACAAAGGAGTCACTTAACTTTCCCAAGACCATGAAGCTAGATTGTAATTATGCAGTTTATAGTCGTAGTCTAATAATGCCCATTATGTGGAATGTTTGTGTAAAAATAGTTTCAGATCCTTGTCTCCCTATTTAAAAAGCCAGCTAAAACCTACCAAAAATATGATGGCAACAAGAGTGACCTCTGGCCGTCCTCACTGCTACACTCCCAGCAGCACCATACAGTTTACAAATGCCATGGCAACATGCGAAAGTTACCCTATATGGTCTAAAAAGGGGAGGAGCCCTCAGTTCTGGAAATTGCCCACCCTTTTAGGAAAATTCATGAATAATCCACCCCTTGTTTAGCATATAGTCAAGATAATCAGAAAATAACAATAAAAATGGGCAACCAGTGGCCCACGTCACTGCTCTGCCTATGAAGCAACCATTCTTTATTCCTTTTCTTTCTTAATAAACTTGCTCTAACTTTAAAAAAAACGAAAGAAGGGAAAATGTTCTTGGAATAGATAATATAGACACACAAAAAGGACCATGAGATAGAAAATATAAGAAGAAATTTCATCTAATTATTGTAAAATAACTGGAATAATCATAATATACAAAATTAGGCCAGGCATGGCGGCTCACACCTGTAATCCCAGCACTCTGGAAGGCTGAGGTGGGCAGATTGCTTGAGGTCAGGAGTTAGAGACCAGCCTGGTCAACATGTTGAAACCCTGTCTCTTCCAAACATACAAAAATTAGCTAGCCATGGTAGTACATGCCTGTAATCCCAGCTACTTGGGAGGCAGAGAAAGGAGAACTGCTTGAAGCTGGGAGGCAGAGGTTGCAGTGAGTTGAGATTGCACCACTGCACACCAGCCTGGCTGACAGTGGGAGACTCCCATCTCAAAATAATAATATACAAAATTATACACACACATACACATACACACACACACACACACACACACACGCACTCTCTCTTAGTGTCCAAAAAGGTCCTGGTAACATCTTCTTGCAATATATATGTAAGCAAAATAAAAAACATTGTACTATGAAAGATTAAATAAATAAATAAATGAAACAAATCCTCATTACAATTAAATTATTTACTATCTATCTAAGTCTACATTGGCACCACCTCAGAAGACAAGAATGGTACAAATTCTTGGTTTCAGGAGTAGAATTGTATCAGTGAGACAACATAGGAAACTATTCAATTGAACAGTTTTCAATATTCTCTCTAGCAAAGGAGGCAGTGCCCAGAGTATGCGGGACTGGAGGGAATGTTTAATTCTAGCATAATTTTAGGAGAGTTACAATAATGTGAGGATATATGGAAGAGGACTCATTTAGAATTCTATTATCTACTTCAAGGAGGAAAAAGTAATTTCTGAGTGGAAAAACTGGTACAGAGAAAGAACTCTTCTGCAAGCAACAGGGAATTAAGTGTAGAAAATTGGAGAAAATATTACTTGACTTAAATAATTTCAGTACAGCCTCTTCAATAAATTATGCTGGGAAAATGGAATGTTCATATGTAAAATAATGAAACTAGACCCTTATCTCTCACCATAAATAAAAATCAACTCAAAATCTATTAATTAAATGTGTGACCAAAAATTGTACAACTACTAGAAGAAAACATGGCGGAAACACTTTAGGACATTAATCTGGGCAAAGGCATTATAGGTCATACTTCACAAGCACAGGCAACAAAGTAAAAAATAGACAAATGAGATTTTACTAAACTAAAGAGCTTCTGCACAATGAGAAAAACAATCAATAGAGTGAACAAGTACAACTTGTAGAATGGGAGAAAACATTTGAAATTATTCATGTGACATGGGATTATTATCTCGAATACACACAGAACTCTAGCAATTCAATAGCAAAAAAAAAAAAAAAAAAGACAAATAATCCAATTTAAAAATAGGCAAAAAATTTGAACAGATATTTTTCAGAAGGCATATAAATGACGAATAAGTATACAAAAAATGCTCATCATCAGTAATCATCAGGGAAACGTAAGTCAAAACCATAATAAGATATCATCTCACCCCAATTAGAATGGCTAATTCTAATTATCAAAAATATAAACAAATAACACATGTTGGTGAGGATGTGGTTAAAAGGGAACATCCTCACACTGCTGAGGGAATGCAAATTAGTATAGCCATTATGGAAAACAGTATGATGGTTTCTCAAAAAAAAAAAATATATAGAATTACTATATAGATCCAGCAAACCACTAATGAATATTTATCCAAAGAAAAGGAAATCCCAGCTGGGTACAGTGGCTCACACCTGTAATCCCAGCACTTTGGGAGGCCGAGGTAAGTGGATCACTGGAGGTCAGGAATTCGAGACCAACCTGGCCAACTGTCTCTACTAAAAAAATACAAAAACAGCTGGGTATATTGGTGTACACCCATAATCCTAGAGATTCAGGAGGCTGAGACATGAGAATGGCTTCAACACAGGAGGCAAAGGTTGCAGTAAGCTGAGATCATGCCACTGCACTCCAGCCTGAGTGACAGGGTGAGACTCTATCTCAAAAAAACAAACAACAACAAAATGAAAAGGAAATCCATATCTTGAAGAGATATCTGCATCTTGATGTTTATTGTAGCACTATTTACAGTAGCCAAGATATAGGCTAAGTATCCATCAACAGATAAATGGATAAAGAAAATGTGGTTTTGATTTCCATTTCTCTAATGAGCAGTGATGATGAGCATTTTTTCATATGTTTGTTGGCCTCATATATGTCTTCTTTTGAAAAGTGTCTGTTCATATTTTTTTCCCACTTTTGAATGAGCTTGTTTGTTTTTTTTTCTTATAAATCTGTTTTAGTCCTTTTACATTCTGGATATTAGCCTTTTGTCAGATGCATAGGTTGTAAAATTTTTTCCCATTTTTTTGGTTACCGATTCACTCTAATCATTGTTTCTTTTGCTGTGCAGAAGATATGGAGTTTGATTAAGTCCCATTTGTCCATTTTGGCTTTTGTTGCCAATGCTTTTGGTGTTTTAGTCATGAAGTCCTTGCCTATGCCTATGTCCTGAATGGTTTTGCCTAGATTTTCTTCTAGGGTTTTTATGGTGTTAGGTCTTATGTTTAAGTCTTTAATCCATCTGGAGTTGATTTTAGTGTAAGGTGTCAGAAAGGGGTCCAGTTTCTGCTTTCTGCACATGGCCAGACAGTTTTCCCAACACCGTTTATTAAACAGGAAATCCTTTCCCCATTGCTTGTTTTTGTGACGTTTGTCAAAGATCGGATAGTTGTAGATGTGTGGTGTTGCCTCCAAGGCCTCTGTTCTGTTCCATTGGTCTATATCTCTGTTTTGGTACCAGTACCATGCTGTTTTGATTACTGTAGCCTTGTAGTGTAGTTTGAAGTCAGGTAGTGTGATACCTCCAGCTTTGTTCTTTTTGCTTAGAATTGACTTGGCTATGTGGACTCTTTTGGTTCCATATGAAGTTTAAGGTGTTTTTTTCCAGTTCTGTGCAGAAGGTCATTGGTAGCTTGATGGGGATGAGGTTGAATCTGTAAATTACTTTGGGCAGTATGGCCATTTTCACAATATTGATTCCTCCCAAGCATGAGCATGAAATGTTTTTCCATCTGTTTGTGTCCTCTCTTATTTCATTGAGCAGTGGTTTGTAGTTCTCCTTGAAGAGGTCCTTTACGTTTCTTGTTAGTTGTATTCCTAGGTATTTTATTCTCTTTATAAAAATTGTGAATGGCAGTTCGTTTTTGATTTGGCTCTCTTTAAGCCTGTTATTGGTGTACAGGAATGCTTGAGATTTTTGCACGTTGATTTTGTATCTGAGACTTTGCCGAAGTTGCTTATCAGTTTCAGGAGATTTTGGGCTGAGACGATGGGGTCTTCTAACGATACAATCATATCGTCTGCAAATAGAGACAGTTTGACTTCCTCCTCTCCTAATTGAATACCCTTTATTTTTTTTTCTTGCCTGATTGCTCTGGCTAGAACTTCCAACACTATATTGAATAGGAGTGGTGAGAGAGGGCATCCTTGGCTAGTGCCAGATTTTAAAGGGAATGCTTCCAGTTTTTGCCCATTCAGTATGATATTGCTGTGGGTTTGTCATAAATAGCTTTTATTATTTTGCAATACGTTCCATCAGTACCTAGTTGATTCAGAGTTTTTAGCATAAAGGGCTGTTGAATTTTGTCAAAGGCCTTCTCTGCATCTATTGAGATAATCACATAGTTTTTGTCTTTGGTTCTGTTTATGTGGTGAATTACGTTTATAGACTTGCATATATTGAACCAGGCTTGCATCCCCAGGATGAAGCCTACATGATCATGGTGGATAAGTTTTGATGTGCTGTTGCAATTGATTTGCCGGTATTTTATTGAAGATTTTTGCATCTGTGTTCCTCATGGATATTGGCCTGAAGTTTTCTTGTTGAGTCTCTGCTGGGTTTTGGTATCAGGATGATGTTGGTCTCATGAAATGATTTGGGAAGGATTTCCTCTTTTTGGATTGTCTAGAATAGTTTCATAAGGAATGGTACCAGCTCCTCTTTGTATGTCTGGTAGAATTTGGCTGTGAACACATCTGGACCTGGGCTTTTTTTGTTTGGTAGGCTATTAATTGCTGCCTCAACTTCAGACCCTATTATTGGTCTATTCAGGGTTTCAGCTTCTTCCTGGTTTAGGCTTGGGAGAATGCGTTGTCCAGGAATTTATCCATTTCTTCCAGATTAACTAGTTTATGTGCATAGAGTTGTTTGTAATAATCTCTGATGATGGTTTGTATTTCTGTGGAATCTGTGGTGATATCCCCTTTATCATTTTTCATTGCATCTATTTGATTATTCTCTTTTCTTTTTTATTAATCTGGCTAGTGGTCTGTCTACTTTGTTGATCTTTTCGAAAAACCAGTTCCTGGATTTATTGATTTTTGGCAGGGTTTTTTGTGTCTCTATGTCCTTCAGTTCTGCTCTGATCTTAGTTATTTCTTGTCTTCTGCTAGGTTTTGAGTTTTTTTGATCTTGCTCCTCAAACTCTTTCAATTTTGGCAATAGGATGTCAATTTTACATCTTTCCTTGCTTCTGATGTGGGCATTTATTGCTATATATTTTCCTCTAGACATTGCTTTAAATGTGTCCCAGAGATTCTGGTATGTTGTGTCTTCATTCTCGTTGGTTTCGAAGAACATCTTTATTTATGCCTTCATTTCATTGTTTATCCAGTCAACATTCAAGAGCCAGTTGTTCACTTTCCATGAAGTTGTGCGGTTCTGAGTTAGTTTCTGAATTCAGAGTTCTGACTTGATTGCACTGTGGTCTGAGAGACTGTTTGTTATGATTTCTGTTCTTTTGCATTTGCTGATGAGTGATTTACTTCCAATTATGTGGTCAATTTTCAAGTAGGTGTGGTGTGATGCTGCGAAGAATGTATATTCTGTGGATTTGGGTTGAGAGTTCTGTAAATGTCTATTAGGTTTGCTTGGTCTGGGTCTGAGTTCAAGTCCTGGATATCCTTGTTAATTTTCTGTCTCGTTGATCTAATATTGACAGTGGAGTGTTAAAGTCTCCCACTATTATTGTGTGGGAGTCTAAGTCTCTTTGTAAGTCATTAAGAACTTGCTTTATGTATCTGGGTGCTGCTGTATTGGGTGCGTATATATTCAGGATCCTTAGCTCTTCTTGTTGCATTGATCCTTTTACCATTATGTAATGTCCTTCTTTGTGTCTTTTGATCTTTGTTGGTTTAAAGTCTATTTTTTCAGAGACTAGAATTGCAACTCCTGCTTTTTTGCTCTCCATTTGCTTGGTAAATCTTCCTCCATCCCTTTATTTTGAGCCTTTGTGTATCCTTGCATGCGAGATTGCGTTCCTGGATACAGCACACTGATAGGTTTTGGCTTTTTATCCAATTTGCCAGTCTGTTTCTTTTGATTGGGGCATTTAGCCCATTTGCATTTAGGGTTAATATTGTTATCTGTGAATTTGATCCTACCATTTTGATTCTAGCTGGCTGCTTTGCCCATTAGTTGATGCAGTTTCTTCATTGTGTCGATGCTCTTTACCATTTGGTATGTTTTTGGAGTGGCTGGTACTGGTTGTTCCCTTCTGTGTTTAGTGCTTATTTCAGGAGCTCTTGTAAAGCAGGCCTGGTGGTGATGAAATCTGTGAGTAATTGCTTGTTCATAAAGGATCTTATTTCTCCTTCGCTTATGAAACTTAGTTGGCTGGATATGAAATTCTGGGTTGAAAGTTCTTTTCTTTAAGGATGTTGAATATTGGCCCCCATTCTCTTCTGGCTTGTTGGATTTCTGCTGAGAGGTCTACTGTGAGTCTGATGGGTTTCCCTTTGTGGGTAACCCGACCTTTCTCTCTGGCTGCCCTTAGCATTTTCTCCTACATTTCAACCCTGGTGAATCTGATGATTGTGTGCCTTGGGGTTGCTCTTCTTGAGGAATATCTTTGTGGTGTTCTCTGTATTTCCTGGACTTGAATATTGGCCTGACTTGCTAGGTTGGGGAAGTTTTCCTGGATTATATGCTGAAGAATATTTTCCAGCTTGGATTCATTCTCTCCATCACATTCAGGTACACCTATCCAACGTAGATTAGATCTTTTCACATAGTACCATATTTCTTGGAGACTTTTTTCATTTCTTTTTATGCTTTTTTCTCTAATCTTGCCTTCTCATTTTATTTCATCGAGTTGATCTTCAACCTCTGATATCCTTTCTTCTTCTTGGTCAATTCAGCTTTTGAAACTTGTGTATGCTTCATGGAGTTCCTGGGTTGTGTTTTTTAGCTCCATCAGTTCACTTATATTCTTCTCTAAGCTATTTATTCTTGTTAGGATTTCTTCAAACCTTTTTTCAAGTTCTTAGTTTCTTTGCATTGGGTTAGAACATGTTCTTTTAGCTCAGAGAAGTTTCTTATTACCCACCTTCCGAAGCCTGTTTCTGTCAATTCATCACACTCATTCTCCATCCAGCCTTGTTCCCTTGCTGGTGAGGAGTTGTGATCCCTTGTAGGAGGATAGGCATTCTGGTTTTGGGTGTTTTCATCCTTTTTGCTCTAGTTTCTTCCCATCTTTGTAGTTGTTGATTTTCAGATGGGGTCTCTCAGTGCACGTCCAGATTGTTGATGATGAAGTTATTTCTTTCTGTTTCTTAGTTTTTCTTCTAACAGTCAGGCCCCTCTGCTGTAGGACTGCAGAGGTCCACCCAGGCCCTGCTTGCCTGGGGATCACCTGCAGTGGTTGCAGAACAGTAAGGGTTGATGCTAGTTTCTTCTGCTATCTTTATCCCAGAAGGATACCTGCCAGATATCAGTGTGAGCTCTCCTTTATGAAGTGCTCTTTGGATATATGTGGGTCAGGGAGCTGCTTGAGGAGACAGTCTGGTCTGTCCTTTATAGGAGCTCAAGTGCCGAGCTGTGAGCTCCGTTGTTCCATTCAGAGATGTTGGACAGGTATGTTTAAGTCTGCTTCAGCAGAATTCATAAATGCCTTTTTTTTCCCCAGGTGCTCTGTCCCCGGGAGTTAGGGCTTTATTTATAAGTTTCTGTTGTGCTGCTGCCTTTTTTCAGGGCTGCCCTGCCTAGTAAGGAGGCAGCCTAGTCACAGTCTGCCTGCAGAGGCTTTGCTCAGCTGCTGTGGGCTCCACCCAGCTACTGTGTGAAGTTCCCTGCTGTCCTATTTATAGGAGCATAGTTAGAACTCCCTCGGCAATCGCAGCCCACCTCTGTAATGTCGTGCTGCCTCGGCAAAGGGGGCTGCCTCAGCAATGGCGGACGTCCCTCCCCCACAGAGCTGGACTGTCCCGGGTTCCGCTGTGCTTGCTGTGAAACTCTCAATCCAGGGCGTTTCAGATTGCTGTTTTTTGTGGGGTTGGGACTGGCGGAGCCTGATCACCTGGCTCCCTGCCTCAGATGCCTCTTTTCTTTTCAGTTGAACGGGCAACTCTGTCTCCTAGGCGTCCCAGTCACCAGTTGAAACAGCGCCCGGATTTGTATGATTTCTCGTGTGTAGGCCCGCTGTGTTGGATGAAACAGCCACTGGAGACTCATGGCGCTTTTTCGCTGGGGAGTCTCTTGGCCTAGCTCCCTGTTTCAGCCCCCTTTTTTTCAGTTGAATGGGCGACTCTGTCTCCCAGGCATTTCAGTCGCCAGTTGAAAAGGTGCCCAGATTTGTGTGAGATTTTGTGCAGAGACCCACTGTGCCGGCTGAAACAGCCTCACTAGGGGCTCGTGGCCCTTTTTTGCCCAGGAGTCTCCTGGCCTGGCTCCCTGTTTCAGTCCCCTTTTTTTTTCGGTTGAATGAGCGACTCTCTCTCCCAGGCGCTCCAGTCGCCTGTTGAAAAGGCGCCGGGATCTGTGTAGTTTCCCATGCAGCGACCCACTGCGCAGACTGAAACAGCCGGGCGGGGATTCCTGGTGCTTTTTTGCCTGGGAATCTCCTGGGCTGCCTCCCTGCTTCAGTGCCCTTTTTATCAGTTGAAGGGGCAACTCTGCCTCCCAGGAGCTCCAATCGCCAGCTAAAACGGCGCCCAGACCCATGTATTTTGAGGGGAGACCCGCTGTGCTGGTGACCCATGGGGCTCCTCCACCTGGGAATCTCCTGGTCTGTGGGCAATAAAAATCCATCTGGAAATGCAGCGTCCACTGACCCTCTGTGCTTTCGCTGGGAGCTGCAATCCTGAGCTGCTCCCAATAGGCCATCTTGGATCCTCTCTCTCCTAGCTGGCTTCTTTATTGCAGCCTGTTTTATTAGCAAGGCCTTTATGACCTGTATCTTGCACTAACTTCCTGTCTCATCCTGTGACTTAAAATGCCTAACTTACTGGGAATGCTCAGCAGGTCTCAGCCTTATTTTACCTAGCTTCTATTCAAGACGGAGGCACTGTGGTTCACACACCTTTGACACATCCCCCTCCCTTTTGTAAGAGAACCCTTAATCATAAGGATTGTAAAGGGATGAAGATCCATCTTCTGTAACTTCTTGAGAGCTGAATAGGGACTATGATATTCTGCCAATTAGGGTCTCTTGTATTCAGGGTATAGAGGAGCTCAGTTAGAAAGCGTCAGTATGTTGAGGGCCATTTGTAACTCTTGAGTTCCAACAAAAGGTGATATCTGGAAGATTAATAAATGTTTGATTTAAGAAAACATTCAGGGCTGGGTGCAGTGGCTCATACCTGTAATCCCAGCATTTTGGGAGGCTGAGGCAGGCAGATCTTGAGGTCAGGAGTTCAAGACCAGCCTGGCCAATATGGTGAAACGCTGTCTCTATAAAAATACAAAAATTAGCTGGGTATGGTAGCATGCGCCTACCCAGCTACTTGGGAGGCTGAGGCAGAATAATCGCTTGAACCCTGGAGGTGCAGGTTGCAGTGAGATGAGATCATGCCACTCCACTCCAGCCTGGGCGACAGAATGTGACTCCATCTTAAATTTAAAAAAGAAAGAAAACATTCAGTAAGCTTATTCTACATTTCTACACAAAGAGTATAACAGCAATATATTCCACAACAGTAGAGCAAAATCAGCAATATTATCCCAAGTAAACTAAATCAAAAGGCTTTCCACAAACTGGGCAACTGTTGGAAACCAAGCTGATATGGGGTTGCTAGCTGATTCCACTGCATGTCCAGAATTAGAATATTGATATAGACTTTTACATTACCCATCCCTCTTGTTTCTTCTCAGCAACAGCCAGATTACTGGTTGGTTCACAGGAATAAGCAGAGTTAGTCTAAATTGCAGAAAAAAAATTTAGAACAACTGATGAGACTAGAATTATATAACAGGTGTACTACCATAGTTCTTGAAACATAATTTTTTTCTCTTTCCAGTTTTCCATTCTAAAAGCATCCCTTGTGAAATGTACTCTGGCATTTATACTCTTAGACTTGGTTATGAGTATTGTTACCATTTATTCGTTTTATCTCTGTGTACAGTTTTGCAGTTTCTTTTAATTTTATTATGTAAATATTTTTGTGTACATATATTGTCTTCTCAATTGGATTTTATGTAAGCTTTTCAAGAACAAGGATTGTATCTTGTCCCCTACTCCTACCCTCTGCCAAAATCCCTGAAATAACTAAAAAAAAAGCTGAGTAAGTAACATGAATTAAGTGAGTATTGTGCTTATTAAAACGTGGACATATTTTGTTGCACTAAATTCTGGAGAATATTAAGCCTAGGTGTGGAGTTTTACAATTATGACAGAAAGGCTTTTGAATTTTAAAACAAATTCCAGGGTTGAATCTCAGGGAAAGATACCTATCACTTTTGACCAATGACAAGGCCACTATGTTATTGAACTTTCAGTGGATTTGTTAATAGTTTAAAGAAATATTCATTTACCCTTTTTGAAGTTTTTTTTAAATTTTTAATTCCATATATATATATTAAAGTTTTTACTTTTATTTTCTCAAAGCAGTTCTTGGAACACCTCACAGCTTGCCACATCTGATGAATCCATCTATCTCTCCTGCATTTTTACATTTGAATAAAGCACATCAGGTGGGTAAATAACATTGAGTACTGAAGCATTAGCTATTTGGGCTGGGCCTGGTAGCGCACACCTGTAATCTCAGCACTTTGGGAGGCCAAGGTGAGCAGATCATAAGGTCAAGAGATGGAGACCATCCTGGCCAACATGGTGAAACCTCATCTCTACTAAAAATACACGCTGGGCGTGGACCCGCGAACCTGTAGATCCACCTACTCAGGAGGCTGAGACAGGAGAATTGCTTGAACCCAGGGCAGGGTGGGCAGCATGGCAGAGGTTGCAGTGGGCTGACTATGCCACTGCACTTCAGCCTGGACAACAGAGTGAGACTCCGTTGTCTTAAAAAAAAAAAAAAAATTGGAGTGAATATTTTGTTTGTTCTTAACACTTAAAGTTCTCAAGAAATTAAATGAGTATTTTGCTTTTAAAGAAAATCTTTAATAAATATAGCTATGTAAAATCATAATGAGTACATCAGATTCAGTTAAGCTAATCAAAGCAGTATAATTTTGTACCACAATAAGTATTATTGATTTCAATTTGTATGGCATTAAGAAGGAAAGTGGTATATTTTTACTAGATAATAGATCAGTTGTTCAAAACAGGGCTTCTTATGTGGTCTTAACTCAAAAAAGTCTTCCTAGAAAGAAAATATAAATGAACAGTAATGCTTAATTCTTAAAATTTAATGAATATTATTAAAAAACTCTATATATGACAATAGAATATATGGTTCCTACTTTTTAGATGAGTATTTTAAATGTGTGTTTGTAGATTTAAATGTCCATAATATTACAGATAAACATTACTCATTAATTTCAGGTGCTGTTTAAGAACATAGAATCATAATTACAAATCAAACAATATATAACAGATGTTTAAAATAAGTTGAATGAATGAATGTCTGGTCCTAAATCCAGCTTTAATTTTCCATCTTTAGAATTTAACACAGGACTTGGTGATACATTATAGAGTTTTTATTCATTCACTCAATGTATTTTCAGTATCTGACATATATGTATTAGACGTTGTGGTCATCATTGAGGCTATGGTGTGGAATGTAATATTTAAAGTCTATGTTATTATATAATTTTAACCATTAGGGAAAACATATTAAAATAAAGAGCGAAGAGTGACATGAGAGGGGAAGTTCAGAGTATTGATAATATTCTCTGTGTTTTAAGAGAAAGACAAAAATGCTGATTGTGTCTTTAAGGCCCATATATTTGAGCTGGCCCTTCCTGCCTCTCAACTCACTGCACATCACTGTCTCACTACAACAGCCTGGTTTTGGTCGTCAAAGGACCTTGTTTTCTCTTTCTTTGGTCTTTGCTTCTGCTGCTCCTTCTTCCTGGAATATTTCTACCCCATCATCACCTAATTCCCCCAAGATTTCAACTACAGCCTTCAGATCACAGTACAGGAATTAGTTCCTCCAAAAAAACCTTCCTTGAATCTCCCAGGCTAAATAAAATTCCTCCACTATTCTCAAAGCCCCTTGTACTTTTCCTTCATATGATTACCATGTGTAATCATATGTTTTTTGATTAACTAATGGCTCCCTTCCTTAGGGGATTTTAAGATCTATGAGGGCAGATCTTATTGTATTTCTCACTAAGTAACACAGTGTCTGGCACATAGAAAGTGCTCAATAAATCTTTGTTGAATGATTAAGTGAATAAATAAATGAATGAATAGAATGTCACTGTCATTGAAACCAAAAAGGGGTGAGAGGAGGGGAAGAAGGGTGAAAGAATATAGAATTCATTTCATGACTGCATGGCCCCTTTCTGTATACTATTAACAGAAATAATTAGCTTTGCCTGATAAGTTGGAAAGTGAAATATTATGTTTAGAAGCAATTACTTTTACTCAGATTGACTGGAGAATTGAACTTCAGAATGAATTGGGTTATACAACAAGTAACTTCTCAAGACTAACAATGTTTTGTCATTTTCACAGAGCTCAGTTATGGGTAATACTTCTAATTTATTCCTTCAGAATCTTTCTCATATACCACTGGCACAACAGCAATTAATGAAGTTTGAGAATATTCATACTAATAATGTAAGTATGGTATCATTTTTTTCTCTTAAAATCGGTTCATTTCTTTTCTAGAATCAGGCTATGAATCAGGTTGTTTACAAATGTTCACATGTGTAGCTTTTTTAAGGTTATATCTTACGGCCATGGGCAAAAATCTTACTTTTTTTTCTTCTTTTGTAGAAACCAGGCTTACTTGGAGAGCCCCCAGCTGTGGTACTTCAGACTGCACTAGGGATAGGGTCAGTGCTTCCATTGAAAAAGGAGTTGGGACATCATCATGGAGAAGCACATAAAAGTAAATGATGTGTATTTACTGAGAAGTCAGTAAACAGTCAGGTTTGAGATTTAAAAATAGTTTACCTATGTTCTACTTTTATATACAGGGAGGTCAAATTTGAGTTTTATTTAGTTGTTTAAAATTTTGAGAACCCTCTTGGCTTTTCTGTTTTTAATATGGGTAAGTTATTGATGGACTTGCTTCCATGTCAAAATAAGACTTTCCCTGTTGGATATGCTTTAATATTTTATGCAGGTTCATAGCAGTTCAAGGTAAAGACACAGATCCATTTGAGACTGACATGCTGCTCACTGGGCTGAGAGCACATATGGATCCATTTAATTGTTGCCTAGATAAGAAACCCTTCACTTTTGTTTTTAAAAATCTAGTATTTATTAATTTGAAGTTTGATTATTTGTATTATTTAAAAAATATAACCTGTAAATCAGTAGTCAAAACTAATGTGTATACTATGTGCTTCTAAAAACATGGCAAACAAAAAGTTTTTTTGGTAGGAAAACAGGAGGAGGGTGTTATACTAAGACTTCTTATTTGAATGTCATTTTGAAAGGCATTTTCAGTTTGAAGCTTAGTTGAAATTTGCTTAGAAGTGAGCATGCTGAGTAAAAACAGAAGGGCCACCAGTAATTTTTAAAAAAAAAGTCAATTAAATATGAGTAGCTTCCTGAACCTTTTGTTCAGTGGTCAAATAACTTAGTTCTGACTGTTGAAATTGACTGGACTAAAGTTAAGCCAGTAAAGAAATTTGGTGACATGATGGGGTATGTCTTTCCAATAAATTAAATTTTCTATGTCTCAAAGCTTATGTAAATGTATATTATTTGTGTTAGATTAAATAATAAACTATTTGCTTTAGTATATGCTGCTTTAAGAACACTGAAAAGTCAGTGTCCAAATAACTATATTGCTAAAACTTAGGGGAACCAAAGTATCCATCTCTAAATGATTATTACTAAAAATAATTGAAGAAATTTGTTTAGTAAATTTGTAAAATGGTAAATCTGACTTAGTTGTCAATTAGCTTTTCCCATTTAATTTTGACCTATAAATTTTTTAAAAAGTGGAATAGTTCAGAATTTTCCCATTAAAACTTTTATTTGCCAGCCTTGGCAACATGACAAAACCCTGCCTCTACTGAAATACAAAAAAATTAGCCAGGCATGGTGGCACATGCCTGTGGTCCCAGCTACTCAGGAGGCTGAGATGGGAGAATCACCTAAGCCCAGGAAGTCGAGGCTGCAGTGAGCCATGATTGTGCCACTGCATGCCAGCCTTGGCAATGGGAGTGAGACCCTGACTCAAAAATAAACCAAAACCCTTTTATTTATTCCAGAATTTCATGTTATTTTCTAGAAATAAAAACATAAAACTTTCGGGTATTAATTTTAGTATTTATCTATTTAAAAATGCAGATTTTAAAAAAGAAACCAGTGGTATGCTGATAAGTGTTTAACAGTCATCTGTCTAGATTGAAAAAAGGTCTTGATTTGTAGCACTGCTGTGTGTGAATACTCTGTGACTGATTTCAAGTTATCAATATGACAACACTGAACTTGATACCTGTGATATAATATGTATTATTAGCTCTCATGAGCTGATAGAAGTCAACTAACCAAATTAATTATTGGATTCAATCAAACTTTATTGAATTTTAATTTCAGATAACTTTTTAAACTTAAAACTTAATTATTTCCTTCAGTTATGGAAGCAGTCAAATTGCAATGACTAGGCATTAAAAAAAGCACTAATATATCTTAAATGCCAAAAATTACACAAACTTTGCTCTCAGCTTTAACAATATGTAATTAAAAATTATATATAGAATTTTAAAATTTAAAAATTTTATATCATTGAGGTTACCCTGAAAGTTGCTGAAAATAAGAGCATCATTACCATTGTAGGTAGGTTTTTTCCGCACCCCCCCCCATAAAGGAAACTCCTAATTAACAACCTCTAACCTTACTTTTTGCTGTTATCTAACAGGTACAAACTTGGTTTCTCTGCATTTGGCTCATAACTTAACAAAATCAAAAGGACTATTGTGAATAAATATTTTCTAACTAAAAGCTTTTTGCATTTGTGGTTTGCTGCAGCAACTAGCCTGATTCCAACTCAAACAACGTTAACAGCTGGAATGGGCATGTTACCATTCTTTGCAAATCAGCACATTGCTGGACAGGCTGGGCCAGGGCACAGTAATACTCAGGAGAAACAGCCAGCCATGGTGGGAATGGCAGAAGGAAATTTCTCAGGGTCGCAGCCTTATCTTCAGAGCTTTCCAAACCTTGCTGCTGGAAGCTTGCGTGCGGGACACCATAAACAGCAGCAAAGCCAGCCAAAAGGCACAGAGATAAGTTCAGGGGTAAGAAAACAGTGTGTACACACAGATGTGTAAATATATTTGTGTAAAATGAGTTATGTCTCTTATAAATAATTTAAATGTGGATTCTTTATTCCTTGTAAGAACAACATAATGTTATTTATAAGGCTTTCTAAGTACATAGTAATGCTTTCTTTAAAATATACTTTTTTCTAAAATATGTATTCTGTAGCTAATCAAAGTATTTTAATATTTAAAGGCAGAACCAATTTTATCTGAAAAATATTAAAACCAGCTGTTAAGCTCTGATTTGTTCAAATGAATCTGGCCTGTCTTTTATTTCTGGAATTTTTTACCCAATTATTTTATTGATTTATATACCACTGATATTTGTAAATGTTATAAAAGTAGGTTGAGTAAAATACATCTAATTTTTATTATATTTGTACCCTAAAATACTTTGGTTTGTAAGTGGTATAAAACTTAGGCTTAAGTAGTTTTTAAGGAAAAAAAGCCATGTAGTTTCTTGTATTCATATGTCAAAATAATACTGAATTTGTAAGACATTTTAGTGTTACCTAGTCATAGCAAGAGGTATGGCTAGAATGCACTACAATTGTACTTTGAGAAAGCTGAGGCAATTCTTTTTGTTTTTTTTGAGACTGAGTTTCACTCTGTCTCCGAGACTGGAGTGCAGCAACGTGACCTTAGCTCACTGCAACCTCTGCCTCCTGGGTTTAAGCGGTTTCCTTGCCACCCTCCCAAGTAGCTGGAATTACATGTGCATGCCACCACCATGCCCAGCTAATTTTTGTATTTTTAGTAGGGATAAGGTTTCACCATGTTGGCCAGGCTGGTCTTGAACTCCTGAGCTCAGGTAATCTGCCCGCCTCGGCCTCCCTAAGTGCTGGTGTTACCAGTGTGAGCCACTGCACCCAACTGGCAATTCTTTATAGAATGAATTTTAAAAATGTATCTGCGCTATTCATTTCTTGGGTTATTGAGGGAAATTTCACAAATAAAATTCATATATGAATACTTCATATCTCTTTGCAACCTTTAATTCCTTGAAAACATCATGAGTCTTTAGAAGAATTGTGATTCACATAATGGGCAAATGAGCCTGTCTGCAAGAGGACAGCCAAAATGGGGGCAGGTTCTGGAAAATGAGTCCTGTGAAGAATAATTCAGGGGAAATGGATATATGGAACCTGGAAAGGGACAACCGAACATAGACATTGTTAAACCTATTCAAAGAGTAGTCATATGGTATTGTGTGTACCTCCAGTGGGAAGAACTAGCTATTAAGTATAACATACAATAAAGCAGATTTAGGCTTAATATAAGAAAGAACAATTCAAGCTTTTAAGCAAAGAGGAAGTTTAACTGTTTCACAGAGATGTGAATGCCATGTCACCAAAAACAATTAAGCAGACCCCAGGCAAGCATCTGTAAAGGATGTTGTGTTAATAGAAATGATTCCTCTTTCTGTCAGTAGGGGTTGGACCAGGTAACCTCAGTGTTTTCTAATTATGAGATTTTAGACTTGGCTGAAATAATTTGCTTTAGATGGTTAGACCTGCATCTTTAATATTGTGTTGACCAGTAAGTCTTGAGTCTACCTTTTTGTTTCCAGAATCACCTCTAGTGGTAAAAAAAAAAAAAAAAAAAAGGAGAGGTTTGGACTCCAACTCCACAACCTTTGAGAATTTTATTCAGGGAGATAGGGATGGCATCTACAGTTTCTGTTTATTGTGGTAAAATATACATAATATAAAATTTGCCATTTCAAGCATGTTTAAGTGTAGAGTGCCGTGGCATTAAGTACATTCATATTGTTGTGCAACATCATCGCTCTTCAGCTCCAAAACCTTTTCATTATCTCCTACTGAAACCTGTACCCGTTAAATAATAACTCTTCATTTCCCCTTTCCACTAGTCCAGGTAACCACTGCTTCTACTTTTTGTCTTTATGAATTTGGCTATTCTAGGTACCTAGGTGACAAAATATTTGTCCATTTGTCCTTCTCTGTGTGGCTTACTTCACTTGGCATAATGTTTTCAAGGATCATCCATGTTGTAGCACGTATCCAAATTTCCTTCTTTTCTAAGGCCTAATAATATTCCATTGTGCGTATATGCCATGCTTTAATTCAGCCATCCATGGATATGTGGGTTGTTTCTACCTTTTGTTTATTGTGAATAATGCTGCTGTGAACATTGGTATCTGAGTCCCTGCTTTCAGTTCTTTGGGGTATATACCCAGAAATGGGATTGCTGGATTATATCATAATGCATGTTTAATTTTTGTTGGAACTGTCATCCTGTTTTCCGCAGCAGCTGCACCATTTTACATTCCCTCCAGCAGTACACAAGGATTCTAATTTTCCAATATCCTCACCAACACTTGTTTTCTGTTTTAGCTGTCTGTAACAAAAATACTATAGACTGGGTGGTTTAGACAACAAACATTTATTTCTCACAATTTGAGAGGCTGGGTGTTCTAAGAGAAGGTGCCAGCAAATTCAGCGTCTGATGAGGATACTGTTCTGACTTTCAGATGACTGTCTCTTCATTCCATTTTTACATGGTACACAGCTGGAGCAAGCCCTTTCATGTCTCTTCTTATAAGAGCACTAATCCCATTCTTGAGGGCTCTACTTTGATGACCTCATTACCCCCCAAAGGCCCCACCTTCTAAGACCATCACATTGAGGCTTAGGATTTCAACATATGAATTCTGGGGAGACTTAAACAATCAGTTCATAGTTACAGCCAGCCTAATGGTTGTGAAGTGGTATCTCATTGTGGTTTTGATTTGCATTTCCCTAATGATTAGTGATGTTGAGTATTTTTGTGTGTGCTTATTGGTCATCTGTATATTTTCTTTGGAGAAATGTCTATTAAAGTTTTTGCCCATTTTAAATCAGGTTCATTTTTGTTGTCATTGTTGGGTTTTTAGGAGTTTTCTATATACAGTTGACCCTAGAACAACATGGGTTTTAACTGCACAGGTCCACTTATACTTGGGTATTTTCCAATAAATACAGTGGAAGATTTTTTGGAAATTTGAAAAAATTTGAAAAAATTCACAAATGAACCCCATAGCCTAGAAATATTGAAAATAATAAGTTATGTATGTCATGAATGCAAAAAATATGTAGATATTAGTTTATTTTGTAATTTACTACCATAACATACACACAAACCTATTATTAAAAAGTTAAAATTTGGCCGGGCGCAGTGGCTGATACCTGTAATCCCAGCACTTTGGGAGGCTGAGGGGGGTGAACCACAAGGTCAGGAGTTCAAAACCAGCCTGGCCAATATGGTGAAACCCTGTCTCTACTAAAAATACAAAAATTAGCTGGGTGTGGTGTCAGCTGCTCAGGAGGCTGAGGCCAGAGAATCACTTGAACCCAGGAGGCAGAGGTTGCAATGAGCTGAGATGGCACCACTGCACGCAGACTGGGTGACAGAGCAAGACTCCATCTCAAAAAAAAAAAAAAAGTTAAAATTTATCAAAAGTAACATACATACTTACAGACCATAAATGGCACCATTCACAGTTAAGTGAAACGTAAACCAACATAAAGATGTGGCATTAAATCATAACTGCATAAAATTAACTGTAATATATACTGTACTACTGTGATAATTTTGTAGCTACCTCCTGTTCCTACTGCAGTGAGCTCAAGTGTCGAGAGTAGCCACTTACAATGCTGTGTGTTGCTAATCATCTCCATGTGAGCCATTCATCTCTCCAGTAAATCAATTATTGCAGTAAAAAGTGATGTCTGATAATGCTTGCATATTTTTCGTCATGTTTAGTGCAATACCACAAACCTTGAATAACATCCTGGGATCCGTACAAAATGCCACTAATGATACTAGAAGTGCTCAAGAAGCTCAAGTCATGACATTGTAAGAAAAAGTCGAATTGCTTGACGTGTACCACAGATTGAGGTCTGCAGCTGCTGTTGTCCACCATTTCAGACAGATCCGTCTTGTAAACAGAAGACATAATTATTTGTATTGATAAACACTACAATGCTGTAAATGTATTTTCTCTTCTTTATGGTTTTCTCAACATTTTCTTTTCTCCACCTTTATTGTAAAAATACAGTATGTAATACATGTAACATACAAACTGTATTAATTGTTTGCTGTTGGTAGGCTATGAGTAGTTCATTTTTGGGGTAGTTAAGGGTTATACATAGATTTTCCACTGTGTAGTGGGTTGGCATCCCTAACCCCCATGTTGTTTCAAGGGTCAACTGTACTAGAATCCTTACACCTAACTAATTACATAAAAATATACTGTTACACATTTTCAAGAAATATGTGTTTCTAGCATTATCTAAATATGGAGCTGGAGTTTATTAAACTCGTTTATTTTGTTTGATATTATTTTTACTACCAGAGTTTAAAAACTTTGCATTTGTTATTTGGTCATAAAATATTTTAAAAAAATCTAAATAGAAATATTGGTAACAGGCCGGGCATGATGGCTCATGCCTGTAATCCCAGCACTTTGGGAGTCCAAGGCAAGGGGATCATGAAGGTCAGGAGTTTGAGACCAGCCTGGCCAACATGGTGAAACCCCATCTCTACTAAAAATACAAAAAAATTAACCAGGCCTGGTGGTATGTGTCTGTAATCCCAGCTACTCAGGAGGCTGAGGCAGGAGAATTGTTCGAACCTGGGAGGCGGAGATTTCAGTGAGCCAAGATTGCACCGTTACACTCCAGCCTGGG